>NC_137062.1:27722409-27762409 GCF_032717465.1 Coenobita brevimanus
ACTAAACAGACCTACACCCCCAAAGCTAGTACACTCATCACCTTTATACAACGGAACCACACAAACACTTGCCCAGTCAATTTGCACCATACCGGTCACAGAACGCAAATTCAGCAACCTTATTAACCACTCCACAATAGTCGCTCCACCACCTTTCAAACATTCCACAGCACACCCATCCATTTCTGCAGCTTTCCCTGCTTTCATCTCTTTTACTGCCTCCTGCACTTTCCGCATCGTGATCAAAGAAACATTCAATTCTCCTAACACATTTTATTCCTTGCACCCTTCCATTTGCCACAGTCTCAGCCTCCCTTGCCTTCTCTACATTTAACCATCTTTCAAAATACTCTGCCCATCTCTTCCTTACTGCATCCATCTCAGATAACATCCTTCCATCCTCTGCTTTTACTCACTCCTCCTTCCCAAACTCTCCCTTTCGCACCCTTTTTCACCTCCTTCTAAAACATTATTCTATTCTGTTGAATAATCTCAGTCAACCGGCAACCCCACCTCTCATCTGCTACAACTAGCATCATGCATAGCCCTTCTCATCCTATTCCTCTTTTCTTTGTATGTATATATATATATATATATATATATATATATATATATATATATATATATATATATCATTGGCTCCCAGAGTTCCTGGGCGAGGGACTGTGCTCGCAGCGTACTAAGAGTACCGCCCTCCGCCTATCGGCTCATAGTCACGAAGCTCATAGGTCACTACCCAGGGGTTCCCCACTTTATTACTTTTGAAAATTCCCAGTTCTGTCTTATATTGAGGACACAGAGCTCAAATAGGTTTTATATATATATATATATATATATATATATATATATATATATATATATATATATATATATATGGATGTGATATATATATATATATATATATATATATATATATATATATATATATATATATATATGGATGTGAGACTATACTGTGGCATGAAAATAATAAGTCAAGAGTGAGAACAGTGGAAATGGGACTGCTGAGGACTGCATATGGAGTACAGTGAGTGGATAGAAACGAAATAATGTGATTCATAAAAGATGTGGAATAAGGAAGCCTGTGGACACCAGAATCGAAGAGAGTGTACCGAGATGGCGTGGTCATGTGAAGAGAATGGATAACAACAGAGTGGTAAAAAAGATATTTCTGAGCGAATTTGAAGGAGGGAGCAGGCTAGATAGGCCAAGGAGAAGGTGGAGGGATATGGTGGATGAGTATATGAGGAAGAGAGGTTTGGAAACCGGTGAGGCTAGGAGACTGACAAGATATCGAGCTGGCTGGATGAATGTTACGAGAAGTTCATGATCAGGGATTTGGCACCCCTTTTTAAGGTGATAATGTTCGGATTGACTCTATCGGATACGTTTATGTGAAGCTACAGAACGTGATGAATGCTTTTGGCGTTTTAGACAGAGCCAGGATTCCGGGGGTTTGAATGATGGGTGAATGGAAGCGTGGCAAACTTGGGCTGTTTGGACGTTGCTACTCCTCACCCTGCCCTAGAGTGGGAAAGGAGGTCCCGATGATGCTGATATACTGTACATACATACATACACACATACATACATATAGTGGGTTTCCAGTCTGCTCTCGTTTTTACTGGTATGTCAGCAACACCGCAATTCAAGCAGCCAAATAACTGTCCGGAAGTGAGTTCGCCTTCTTTATTCATTTAACTTCTTAATTATCTTATTAAGCTGATAATTGGAAGCTGTGATTGCCATTTTCTGCCAGTATTATAATACGAAGTTGTCCAAACTATTCTACAAATGAGAATAGAGTTACAATATAATGATAATCTAGAGTGCTGTTATGAGTGGGAAAACAAATCCCACAGGCTCTGGTTCAAACACACAACCAAGACGACTGAAGTCTAGCACATCTGATCGCGTGCTTCATTCTAGGTGCAGTTTGTCTTATACGACGTAACCACTCCTTTCTGTTGCTACCTTCCTTTCCTGTTATTATTTCCTGGTCCTGTAATGGGGTGGTAACACAGGGCGACCTAAATGATGACCGTTGTCCTTTGTGCCTCCCTCCCGAAATCACCTACTGTAATCCAACTTTCTACGGTTCTGCTTACAACGAAAGTTTGCATTACGTGTTCGGGATTCTCTCCCTCTAAATAAAGGAAGATCGTGTCATTCTCATCTTTCAAGTAGTTGGATGCATGTTTTTTGCTCTGTCCATACCAAGGTGTACACCAGGTCTGCTTGACGTTTTGTGGTAAGTTGTAAGGTCAGGCGATCATCGATTGACCGAATATGGTTTGCATTTCGGCTGTCAGACGCAGAAGGTTAATTCTCACAGGTTGATCTTAAGGGTTCGGAATATCCTGGGCTCATTCAGACCAACATCCCATCAGCAGCAGATATGAGGCTTTAGGAAGCCAGGCTAATCAACCACGATTATGTAACTGTGGTGGTAGAACTCTCATAACGTTTCACGTGTAACATTTAATCTTCCGACAAAACAGCGACACGACTATTGTCTTTTACGTACATGAATGACTGAAAGTACTGAGTAGTTTTTTCTTTACAGCTCGACAGTAATAAAGTGAAAATGTGAAGGTAAACGGATAGTTAGGGATGGAAACAGTCTTTAATCAACTAACAAAAAGAATATAGGGACAAGGGCAAACACACTACCAAAGGATATAACGAAGAATGTTTGGACCTAGCAACAGTTACACACAAATGTGTTTCCTAGAACACACACACACACACACACACACACACACACACACACACACACACACACACACACGAAATGGGAAACTATATTAGACCACAAAATAAATGCCGGGATGGACAACGCAAACATGGATCACAAAACTTTGCTGACCAGCTGTATTCATTTTCTCTGGGTACTGTCTACCTATCCATTGCCAAATGTCTTAATCCCGTAAGGGGTGGCCACAAACAAATCTCCTCCTTGTCGTCCTGTCCCCCGCCATTTCACTGCCCTGCTACCAGGTCACCCCCCTCCCTTTCTCATATACCTCTCCACTCCATCCCTCCATCTCATCCTTGGCCTCCCCCTCCCTCTCCCCCCCTCCACCTCAACCACATACACTCTCCTCGTCAGTCTCTCACTCTCCATCCTCTCCACATGGCCAAAGCACCTCAGTGTGTTTCTCCTAACGCATCCTATCACATCCACACCCACAGCACAACGCTCCTTCACTTCCTCATTTGTAAGCCTGTCTCCATGGGACTCCACATGCTTCTCTCAAATAACTCATTTTCGATGCTCTCACTCTTGACTTCTGTCCCTCCAACAAGGTCCAAGTTTCACTTCCATATGTTAGAGTTGGTATCACAATACTGTCATGTAGTAACTTTTTCACTTCCATGCTCACTTCCGTGTTACTTATCAGTGCTTTCAATGAACCAACAATCTTTCTTCCTTGTTGTACCCTTTCAAGCACTTCACCCTCTAAACTTCCATCCTTACTCATCACACTACCCAAGTACTTAAACGCACTCACATTTTCCATTTCCTCCTCATCCAACCTCACTGTACATTCACTGACTTCACTTCTCTCGAAGACCATAACTTTACTCTTCCCTACATTCTCCTTTAGATTCCGTTTCTTAAACACTTTGCCAAACTCATCCACCAATCCTTGCAGCTCCCCTTCGTCATCACTTAACAACAAAGTATCATCTGCAAAGAACAGTACAGGGAGTTTCCAAACACTGCCCTCTCGCATTAGGGCCGCTCCAACATCCACTGCCCTACCTTGTACCTCTTTTATAACCCCATCCATATACAGATTGAACAGCCATGGAAACATGACACATCCCTGTTTCAGTCCAACCTTCAAATGAAAAAAATTCACTTAGTTCACTATCCACTTGCACTGCAGCCTTCATATATATTCTTCACGACATTCAAGAACTTCCCATTTACTCCTTATATTCTTAATACTTTCCACAATCCTTGTCTATCCACCCTGTCATATGCTTTCTCCAAATCCATGAATGCCGCATAAAACTTCTTTCCCTTCTCTAGACACTTTTCCACCAAAGATCTAAGAATGAAAATCTGATCTGCACAACCTCTTCCCTTCCTAAAACTCCCTGTTCTTCCCCAGCTAATTCCTCTGTTTCTTCCCTAACTCTGTCAATAAGTATCTACCATATACTTTTCCTATTACACTGAGAAGACAAACGTCCCTATGATTACCACAAATTTCCTTTTCCCCTTTTCCTATATACAGTGGGATATTTAAACCGGACTTCCATTCGAACGAGACTCTACCTTCCTTCCAGGCCAATCTGCACATCTTCCACATTCATTCTACTACTGTCTCTCTCCCGTGCTTCAGCATTTCACCACACACTCCATCATTTCCTGGGGCTTTCCCCATTTTGACTTTCTTCATTGTTTCCACGACTTCATCCTACTGATTTCTTTCTCTCTTCTCACATCCCTCCGTCTCCCAGCCATTCTCCAGCGCCTTATACTCGAATTACTTTCATTTTCTGTGTTCAACAGTTCCCTAAAGTATTCTCTCCATCTGTACTGGGTACTAACACTAATATATTCCTGGTATTACCACACGATTTGATTTAATGTACATCCTCGAAGGAGTGAAAAGGTTATCCATATGCGGTGCTTAATAATGGCTTTGTCAAATCCCTTAGGTTTGAAAAAGCAATTCTATGCTTAATAACGTCATCTTGAGGTAGTAATAGTAGACTAAAAAAAAAAAAAAAAAAAGACATAATTCAACTCGATGATGTAAGAGTACTAAAGATAAATAATAAGAGACACAAAAGGGCTAACCAAAGACAGCCAGAAAAATGAGATAACAGAGACTAAAAGGAAACCATACATTGAAAAACTTCCCTCAAAATAAAGTTCGTCCATTGTCAGTGTGTGAATGGGGACCGTTAAAGAGTGGAATTAAAAGTGAGGTAATGAGAGGCACAAGGGGTCGCTCACACAATAGAGACAAACAGGAAAATAAGTGCGGTGGTAGGTGCAGGATTAATGAATTTGTGCGAAATAAAAATAAAGGAATGATTTAAGGGTATTGATTTTATGAATGAAAATTAACATTAAATATAACATACCTGATGGGAACTACACTAAAATGAAGGTAAAGCAATAAGTAAACACATCTGAAATCAACGACACAAATTTGTCATCCATCTGTATCCATTCTTCTTATTCTTCTGTTACTACTACTACTACTACTACTACAATAAGACAAAAAGTGTAAGGAGCGCAGTAGAGCTTATGAGCAGATTATTAGTTCCAAAGGGTCGAGAGGGGGATATACAAACAGACAAAAAATGAATAAAAATCCTCCCTCCTCTCTTTCTAAAAAAAAAGAAAAAAAACTTCGAATGCCTCAGATTATGCCAGAGATATTGTTGCTGGAATGAAAGTAATAAATTATGAATATTATAACATGAGAAATGGACCGATTATATAAATTTATGACAAACAACTAACTAAAACAATTAACTAACTAAAACAATTAACTAAAAAAACAAACAATAAGCCTCGAATAAGGACTGACCAAACGATGACGACCAAGGACCGGACAAAGGACATGATTATCGGAACATGGAATGTAAGGGGAGCGAATGATGAGGTGAAAGAGAGAGAGATTGTCCAGGTGCTTGAGGGTGCGAAAGTGGATGTATGTGGAATAACTGAAACAAAATGGAGAGGAGAAAGTGTGAGAGAATGGGAGTATGGCTGGGGTATATGTGCAGGAGCAGGTGAGAATGAGAGGGCAAAGGAAGGAGTATGTATAGTTGTGAGTAAAACATGGAAGAAGAGCATAAGACAGTATGGATCAGTTGGGTCAAGGATTGTGTGGATAAAGTTGAAAGTTGGAATACAAATGTGGGTGATTGTGTGTGTGTATGCGCCAATGCAAGATCGTGCTAGAAGAGTGAGAGAAGAGTTCTGGACAAATGTAGAAGTGTGCATGGAAAAGTTTGGAAGGAATGAAAGAGTGTTTTTGATTGGTGATATGAATGGTAAAGTTGGGAATGTGAAGGTGGATGGAATAGTTGGTGAGTGGGGTGTGCCTGCTGAGGTAGATGAGAATGGCAGTGCGTTAGTGTACATTTGTGCTGGGAGGGGGTTGGTGATAGCTAATACCCTCTTCAGGCATAAAATAATCCACAGGTATACATGGCGAGTGATGAGAAGGGTGGGTGGTGAACTGAATGAAAGGAAGGCAATGATTATGTGTGTGTGGATGAAAGGATGCGAAGATGTGTAAAGGATGAAAGAGTTTATAGAGGATGGGGGAGTGGACTTTCTGACCACTACTTGGTGGTGGCCAGAATTAGAATTCAAGTAAGATGGAGGAATAGAAGAAAGGAAAGACGAGATGAAGGAGTAGTTGCAAGGAGAATGGAAAGGTTACAAGAGGATGAGAAAAAGGCAGAGTATAAGAAAGAAGTGGAGGAACGATTGGGCAAATATGAATTGGAGCAGATGGGAGATGTGGAAGGTGTGTGTGGGATATTTACAGAAGAAATATGTGCAGCATGTGATGTGGTGTGTGGAAGGAAGAGAAGACGGAGGGGGTGCAAGGAACAGCGTGGTGGACTGAAGAGGTGAAACAGGCTGTGGCACAAAAGAAGAAAGCATACAATGAATGGATGAGAAATAGGGGCATGGAAGAAGTTGAGAGGCGGAAGAGAGAGTTATATGTAGAAAGAAAGAGAGAGATGAAAAGATTAGTAAGAGAAAGTAAGAAGAGAGTGGATGAGGAATTTGGAAGGAATTTGAGTGTAAAGTGGAATGACTGTAAGAAAATGTTCTGGAAAGAGGTGAACAGAGTAAGACAGGGTGGAAGTGAAGTTAGCAGGGGAGTGAAAGATAAAAATGGTAGATTACTAGTGGAGAAGGGAGAAAAAGTGAGCAGATGGAGAGAACACTTTAAGGAATTGTTGAACGTAGAGGATGGAAGTAATGCAAGTATAAGTGGCTGGGGAATGGCTGGGAGAAGGAGGGAGGTGAGAAGACAGGAAGAAATCAGTAGGATAGAAGTTGTGGAAGCAATGAAGAAAGTTAAATTGGGGAAAACCCCAGGAATTGATGGAGTGTGTGGTGAAATGCTGAAGCATGGGGGAGAGATAGTAGTAGAATGGATGTGGAAGATGTGCAGATTGGCCTGGGAGGAAGGTAGAGTCCCGGAGGATTGGAAGTCAGGTATAATTATTCCCTTGTACAAAGGAAAAGGGGAAAAAGAAGTGTGTGGTAATCATAGGGGCATTTGTCTTCTTAGTATAATAGGAAAAGTGTTTGGTAGGATACTTATTGATAGAGTTAGAGAAAGAACAGAGAAATTAGTTGGAGAAGAACAGGGAGGCTTTAGGAAGGGATGAGGTTGTGTAGATCAGATATTCATTCTTAGATCTTTACTGGAAAAGTTTCTAGAGAAGGGAAAGAAGTATGCAGCTTTCATGGATTTGGAGAAAGCATATGACAGGGTGGATAGACAAGGATTGTGGAAAGTGTTAAGAATATATGGAGTAGATGGGAAGTTGTTGAATGCTGTGAAGAGTATGTACGATGGTGCGAAGGCTTCAGTGCGTGTGGATGGTGAACTAAGTGAATTTTTCTCTTTGAAAGTTGGGTCGAAACAGGGATGTGTCATGTCTCCATGGTTGTTCAATCTGTACATGGATGGGGTAATAAAAGAGGTACAAGGTAGGGTAGTGGATGTTGGAGTGGCCCTGGTGAGAGAGGATAGTGTTTGGAAACTCCCTGTACTGTTGCTTGCAGATGATACTGTGTTGTTGAGTGAAGACGAAGGGAAGCTGCAAGGCTCGGTGGATGAGTTTGGGAGAGTGTGTAAGAAACGGAATCTAAAGGTGAATGTAGGGAAGAGTAAAGTGATGGTCTTTGAGAGAGGTGAAGTCAGTGAATGTACAGCGAGGTTGGATGGTGAGGAATTGGAAAATGTGAGTACGTTTAAGTACTTGGGTAGTGTGATGAGTAAGGATGGAGGTTTGGAGGGTGAAGTGCTTGAAAGGGTACAGCAGGGAAGAAAGGTTGCTGGTACTTTGAAAGCAGTGTTAAGAAACAGGGAATTGAGCATGGAAGTGAAAAAGTTACTACATGACAGTATTGTGATACTAACTCTAACGTATGGAAGTGAAGCTTGGACGTTGTTGGATGGACACAAGTCAAGAGTGAGAGCAGTGGAAATGAGTTATTTAAGAGAAGCCTGTGGAGTCACATGGAGAGACAGGCTGACGAATGAGAATATAAAGGAGCGTTGTGGTGTTGATGTGGATGTGATAGGAAGCGTTATGAGGAACACACTGAGGTGGTTTGGTCATGTGGATAGGATGGAGTTTGAAAGACTGACGAAGAGAGTGTATGTAAGTGAGGTGGAGGGGGGAAGAGGGAGGGGGAGGCCGAGGATGAGATGGAGGGATGGGGTGGAGAGGTATATGAGGGAGGAGGGTGTGAGTTGGAAGCATGGCAGTGAAATTGCAGGGGACAGGGCGACTTGGAGGCGATTTGTTTGTGGCCACCCCAAACGGAATTGAGGCGTCTGACAATAGATAGATAGATAGATAGATGACTGTCTTGCTAAATAAACAGCCTGAAATTTTGGTAGAGGTTTAATATTCAGAGGATTATCACCATTAAGAAATATCTTACGATATAAGAGCCAGAGATACCATGTTATTAAAGCCCATGGGCTTTATCTTATGGAGTAATAGGTCTAGGGCAAGCACGGGCCCTATTCTACGCTAATGGTAACATCTGGTAATACGCACTGTCATTTTTTTAAAGAGTAGTTAATAGCTGGGTGAGATCCTCAAGCTGGCATGTACAAACCACTTTTATGCGTTATCCATGTGATTTCACTGAATATCGGACGTTCACCCAATGGTGTAGGTACTACATACCGTACATGTTAATGTCACGCATGTTCTTTAGACCTTGGGCCAAACTATGAAGCGTCGTGACTGCATCACCGTGATGTTTTAATCTCAGGCACTGTGAATTATATTTATTTATTTTCTAAGACCATTTTCAAATATTTACCAGCAGTAACTATCATTCTATCTATAGCCAGACGCCATAATTTCTTGAGGGGTGGCCGTTTGTCTTTCAGTTCGTGGTTTGACTGGGTGGGGCACTAACCCTCCGCTAACCCACTTGATGACACGTAGGGAACACATGTGTGTTGGCTATATGGTTACCACCCAGCGTCGTAAATGGCTTCCTGACTTACAGGAAACTGCTGTATCCTATTCATCTATCTATCTATCCATCTATAGCCCGACGCCCTAATCCCGCAAAGGGTGGCCACAGACAAAACGCCTCCAAGTCGCTCTGTCACACACCATTTGACTGCCCTCCCCCCAGCTCACTCCCCTCTCCCTCATATACCTCTCAACTCCATCCCTCCACCTCATCCTCGGTCTTCCCTTCCCTCTCCCTACTTCCACTTCACCGACATACACCCTCTTAGTCTTTCATTCTCCATTCTCTCCACATGTCCAAACCACCTCAGAGTATTTCTCCTAATTTTCTCAACCACATCCACATCCACCCCACAACGAACCTTCACTTCTTCATTCGTCAACCTGTCCCTCAATGTCACTCCACATGCTCCTCTCAAGTAACTCACTTCCACTGCTCTCAGTCTTGATTTGTTCCCTTCTGGCAAGGTCCATGGCTCCTTCCATACGTCAGGGTAGGGGTCACAGTACTAACATGCAGTGACATCTTAACTTCCATACTCACCTCTTTATTTCTCATCACTGCTTTCAGTGAACCAACAACCTTCCTTCCCTGCTGTACACTTTCAAGCACTTCATCTCCAAAAGTTCCATCCTTACCCATCACACTACTCAAATACTTGAATGCACTCACATTCTCCACATCCTCACCATCCAACCTCCCTGTGCATTCTGTGACTTCATTCCTCTCAAACATCATAACTTTAGTCTTGTTTACATTCACTTTCAGATTCCTCTTCCTACACACTGTCTCCAATTCATTCACCAAACTTTGCAACTCCCATTCATCTTCACTCAACAATACTGTATCATCAGCAAACAGCAACACCGGAATCGTCCACATCTCACACTCATTCATTAGAGCCACCCCCACATCCGCTGCCCTACCTTGCACCTCCTTTACAACCCCATCCATGTATATATTAAACAGCCATGGAAATATCACACATACCTGTTCCAGTCCCACATTTAGATCAAAGAACTCACTCAGCTCACCATCCACTGGCATCGTAGCCCTAGCTCCTTCGTACATACTCTTCACGGCGCTCAACAATTTCCCCTCCATTCCATATATTCTTAATACCTTCTACATACCTTGCCTATCTATTCTGTCATAAGATTTTTTCCAAGTCCATGAAGGCAGCATACACTTTCTTACCCTTCTCTACTTCTCCACTAAAAGTCTTAGAACAATTATCTGATCTCCACACCTTTTTCCCTTCTTAGATCCCCCTTGTTCTTAACCAACTAGCTCCTCTGTTATATCCCTAACCCTATCAATGAGTATTCTACCATTTATTATTCCAGTAGCACTAAGAAGGCAAATACCCCTATGGTTATCATATACTTCTGTCTCTCCTTTTCCTTTGTATAAAGGAACAATTATACCTGATTTCCAGTCCTCTGGAACTCTCCCCTCTTTCCAAGTCAATCTACACAACTTCCATATCCACTCCACTACAATCTCACCCCCATACTTCAGCATTTCACCACACACTCCATCAGTTCCTGGGGCGTTTCCCATCTTGACCTTCTTCATTGCTTCCACTACTTCCATCCTACTGATCTCTTCCTGCCTCCTCTCATCTCTTCTTCTCCTATGCATAATTCTTGGTAATCCTAAAGGAGACACATAACCACCAAATTTTGCATTTTTTTTTTTATTCCATACTCCAGCTCCTCATGGGGTACTTTCAGTATTTTCCAATGGCGTTTTCAAATTTAAGTATTTTTTAATCCTTTTAAAAGTGGCAGAAAGCATTAGAAGCCGATTTTGTTTACAGATGGACATTCTTACGGTGCGCAAAGATGGACAGAAGCCATATGTCACAGGGTTTTTAAGAATATACAATATTAAAGAATAATATTCAATAATACTTGAGAACAGGACAAAGAATAGACTTGTGAAAATCAAGCAATGATTACTTAATTTCGGCTTACTTCGCCGATTCTCTAAGGACGAGAATTTATAAACTTTCTCAACAGTACACAGCAGAGACTAATTACTCACACGTGCTGTTTATTGGTACTGTTAGCCTCTGGACAAAGTGACTCCACCCCTGACAATCAATATCTAATGCTATTAATGATTAACAGGTTCTTGCTGGTGCATCAACTCCTGGTTGCACAACGGATTTTAAGCTTACTAAAAAGGACTGGCCTAAGTACCAGTTATGAATAATATAAAGCGTTTATGCAAACTAGGAGCTATAAGTGAAATAAGCTTAATGTGGAGAAATAAAACACGAGTTTACATTACGTTAAGCACAAGATAAAAGAACTGTAAATTTATTGATTACAGTGAGATAAATTTGTTACATGCTTCATAATGAATTCAAAATATGGAGAACACACTCACTCGTCCACTCAACAACTAAACTTAAACCTAGGAAAAACAAAAAGAAAATACTGGTCAGAAAAGTGGGCTAAGCGGGATGAACTGGGCGTTGTTGCTGAGGAAGGACGCTGCCACACACGCTAAACCTCTCACCGGTTCACACTAGGTGGGAATTCAGGAACTCACTGGACAACGGCGGCGTTACTCCACACTGGGCCTGATCGAACCTGCTTCCACGACGCTCAAATCCTGACTGCATTCAAATTGTGAGGGAGAGGTGAGAGCAGGCCGTACTTGCTGACGGCTAATGAAAAAATTGTGAGCGAAACACGCCCATAATAAATCACTCAGCGGTGGTGCTAATGTTGCGCACAAGGACGATCACTTATGAAACAGTGAAAAATTTTTCTGAAAACACTCCCGATCGGGTGAATACGTGGCGGTTGACTGAGTGATACATACTGGGATTCCACTAGAATTCGCGGTTTCCCACCAAAGTTCAATGTTACGAGTTTGTTTGGATATATGATCGCGCCATCTCATGACATTATGCCCCATCAAAATCAAATTTATTTTTTTCCCTCAGGAAAAAAAAAAAGTTCAATATACATACATATAAATCCTAACTCAGTCACACAACGTTCACACTGTGGTGTGTGTGTGCTATCCTGCTACAGGAGAAAGTCAGTTGCGAGTGAGTGAAAAAACCTCATATTTACGTTAATAGAAGCAACCTTGAGGAAAAAACTCCATGACAATGGTGAAAAATCCTGTACTCAGGTCAAACTGAGCGAAAAGTTCGCTATATTTAGATTAACAACTGATTGTTATGTAGCGTGATGTATGTAATACACGGTGTAGGTGTGACAGTTCTGGTGTAACTGTGCCTATGTGTAATATTATGTAATACAAATTAATAGTAAAGAGACGATGAGGCAGAAGACAAGAGGTGGCAGCATGTGACAGGGATGACCAGCTGATCTGCACAACAATGCTGCACCCGCCACCTGCACCTGCAAAAGGAATCAAGGTGGAGCATCAAAAGTGTCATTTCTCTCTCTCTCTCTCTGCCTAGCAATCAGTACTTATGTTTATTATTAACCAGGAAACGTAGTCTTTGGATATACAAATCTCTCAGAACGTTGAAGTTAACTGGTTAACCTAGCATTATCAATCAGGAAATTTGCCAGTTCTTGAATTGCTCAAATTTCTCAGAACGGGCAGTTTACTGGTTAACCTAACATTATTAACCAGGAAATGTGCCAGTTCTTGAATTTACAAATTTCTTAGAACAAGCAGTTTACTGGTTAACCTAACACTACACTTACAATTAATGACAGGAAGCTGAGAATCCATACGCAATCTCGGGCAGGTCACATTTTAACACCCACCATGGGTGTGAACACTCATGTGGATAATGTGCATTCTCCGGGAATCCTCAGCGAGGCCCACAGCTCGAGACGTTCCACAAGGTAATGCATACACAGCCTCGGACTGTCTCTGCGGGGTTCTCAAACTTCCCCCTTAACCTACAGTACATATGTATGTACAGGCCCTGGACATACTGTGTCCTGTGGGGCCAACGGGCGAGACGTCAAGTCTACACCCACCTCACCACTGCCCTGTCTCTCAACTGCTTCAGAGATTATGGGTGTAGGTTCATACGGCACAGGAAGGATATGTCCCTGATTAGTGGTACGTGGACACACATTGCAGGAACGCACAAAACTATCTATCTCTCGTCCCATCCCTGGCCAGAAAAAGTCAGCATGGATACGGCCCTGGGTCTTCCCTTTGCCCAGGTGACCACCTGAGGCTGAACAATGACCCCATTCTAATACTGCTTGGCAGTACTTGGCGGGAACGACAAACTGCAGTCGAACCTTGCCCTGGGGTGTTCGTGACTCATGGTACAGCCGTCCTTGTTTACAAAGGAACTTGGCTTGACCTCCCCGTGAATACTTTATCACTCTACCCTTTTGTTTCTTTCGTACGGCAGCAAGTGTCAGGTTAGAATGTTGTTCTTGAACAACAACTTGGCTACACATCAGATCTTGCAGCGATTCAATGGTCACCAGGGTGACACAGTTTGGAGCCTCAGCCATAGCTCGTGTTACTGAAGCCGA
Organism: Coenobita brevimanus; assembly: GCF_032717465.1. NCBI lineage: Eukaryota > Metazoa > Arthropoda > Malacostraca > Decapoda > Coenobitidae > Coenobita > Coenobita brevimanus. The sequence continues at coordinate 27,736,144 of NC_137062.1, forward strand.
AGTCTGAGTAGCATCATCTTCAGTGCAACTATACTTGGCACCAGGAATATTGCCTATGATAAGGTCAAATAAAGGTTCTGGCATGACAACTGCGAGTGTCATACCAGTGTAAAATGAAGATGCCACCTGGATACGTGCCTCGGGGAACAATCTCACTGATCCATCAATAAGGTTAGCTTGGATCTGTCGTCCTGTGTACTTGTCGGGCCGAACTAAACTTTGCTTGACAAAGCAACCTGAGGACCCATTATCTCTCAGGACATTTACAGAAACACCTCCCACAAACCCTGGCTGAACAAGGAAGGTACTGTCACCTATGGGAGGGCCTGTGGAGGAAGCAGCTAGCCACTGATTAGGCTGCTGAATAAATGATGCGGTAAACATGGTGCCCTGTGAATTAGATGCTTGAGGGGTTGTACTCACCATCTGGGGAGATAGAACGTTGGCCACCTGTGGAGGAGTGTTCACTGTCACTGAGGGACTAGTGAACTGTGGGGGAGTACCCGTACTGCGAGGGACAACACCACCATGCTGCTGCTGAGGAATGAAGGCTGCGTACACCTCTGCCTCCGATACACTGGGGCTGGTGCTGAAAAGGTTTGTCCCGACGGTCGGTTGCGTGGCTGATACTGCTGCTGGTTAGGGTACCTGTTGTACTGCTTCCACTCAGGCTTCTGAGTGTTTTGCCCCTGGTCCTTCTTCTGTGGTTTTGGACCTTGGCCATTATTCTGAGAATGGCCTTGTTGCTGGGATTCAGTCTGAGATGGTTTCCCAGATTTGTCAGCTTTCCTGTTCCAGGTGTACTGCTTGCAAGTTTGATACCCGTCGGCAGTGAAGAATACATCTGCCTTCTCCACCATTTGGTTGGCATGATTTACCTGGCAGATCTTAAGCTGAGCCATAAGTTCAGTAGGCCACGACTTTTCTAGTTGCATGCGCAGCAGAAGGTCAATTATCCCCTCACATGTGGAAGGAGTTTCATCTTTCTCCATCCACTCATCTAAGTAAGCAGTAAGCCGGTCAAGAAACTGAACGGCAGTCTCTTTTTCCTGCAAACACGCCCTCATGAACTGACTCTTGGCGTCATCAACTGTGAGATCGTACGCTTTGACGAGTGCAGCCTTCATCATTTCATACGTGAGATTGTCTCCACGAATTCTGTGGAGAATATCGAGGGCAGGGCCCTCAAACAGGCTAAGAAACTGAAGCCACTTAGCTGCCTCATCCAGCTGATAAAGCTGAGCCATGTCTTCAAAACGAGCTATGTATAGCTTGATTTGCTCGCCTTCCTTGTATGGGGGAAGCTTGATGTGTGGGGTCGCCAGAACATGTGCAGGGAGAGCGCTCGTGGAGCTTGGGCCAGCTGCACCAGATGTGTCTGAAGCCAAGGAATCTCGCTTGAGCTTCAGCACTTCAAGTTCATGTTTTTCGCGTCCTTCTCGCTCGGCACGTTCGTGTTCTCGTTGTTCTCGCTCATGTTCTAACTCGAGTTCACGTTGTTTTTGCTCGTGCTGACATTCTCTCTTGCGTTCCTCGCGCTGTTTTCGCTCATGTTCACTCTGTTCTCGCTCGTGTTCGCGATGGATTCTACACTCTTCACACGCATCATTCTCGCGTTGCTGCTCATGACTAAGCCGAGAGAGGACATAATCCTTTACTTCTTTGGGGTCTGTAAGCCCCATATCTTTATCTTCCTGTACATAGACGTTGGTAGTCATAATGCAAATTCAATCTAAGTAAACTAGAGCCTCAGTACTGACTGCAGTTTTACAGAGAAAGATGCCAATAATCGAGAATAAAGAATATAGGCACAGGTTAATGGTGACCAGTTTTATCTAATTAAACTGGTAAAGAAAGAAAATTAAACAAACAACTGACTGTGAAAACTATTACATAAATTTATAGAACTGAATCAATAATCACCAGTAAGATAGTGCCTATAGACTTTAATGATAAATACCTAAGTATGAGTGAGTGAGTATTATCTCGTGAATAACTTTAGAGCTAGGAGTTAATATCCTGGAATGAGGTCGCCAGATGTCACAGGGTTTTTAAGAATATACAATAATAAAGAATAATATTCAATAATACTTGAGAACAGGACAAAAAATTGACTTGTGAAAATCAAGCAATGATTACTTTATTCTAGCTTATTCACCAATTCTCTAAAGACGAGAATTTATAAACTTTCTCAACAGAATACAGCAGAGACTAATTACTCACACGTGCAGTTTATTGGTACTGTTAGTCTCTGGAGAAAGTGACTCCACCCCTGACAATCAATATCTAATGCTATTAATGATAAACAGGTTCTTGCTGGTGCATCAACTCTTGGTTGCACAACGGATTTTAAGCTTAATAAAAAGGACTGGCCTAAGTACCAGTTATGAATAATACAAAGCGTTTATGCAAACTAGGAGCTATAAGTGAAATAAGCTTAATGTGGAGAAATAAAACACGAGTTTACATTATATTAAGCTCAAGAGAAAAGAACTGCAAATTTATTGATTACAATGAGATAAATTTACGTTACATGTTTCAAAATGAATTCAAAATAAGGAGAACACACTCACTCACTCAAAAGCTAAACTTAAACCTAGGAAAAATGAAAAGAAAATACTGGTCAGAAAAGTGGGCTAAGCAGGATGAACTGGGCGTCATTGCTGAGGAAGGACGCTGCCACACACGCTAAACCTCTCGCCGGCTCACACTAGGTGGGAATTCAGGAACTCGCTGGACAACAGCGGCGCTGCTCCACACTGGGCCCAATCGAACCTGTTTCCACGATGCTCAAATCCTGACTGCATTCAAATTGTGAGGGAGAGGCGAGAGCAGGCCGTACTTGCTAATGGCTAATGAAAAACATTGTGAGCGAAACACGCCCATAATAAATCACTCAGCAGAGGTGCTAATGTTGCGCACAAGGACGATCACTTATGAAACAGTGAAAAATTTTTCTGAAAACACTCCCGATCGGGTGAATACGTGGTGGTTGACTGAGTTATACATACTGGGATTCCACTAGAATTCACGGTTCCCACCAAAGTTCAATGTTACGAGTTTATTTAAATAAAGAATCGCGCCAACTCGTGACACCATATTTGAACGATAATCCCCTCATCAATGCCTATTTATCTAAACCTAGCCTAAATTTTCGCAACAACCCAACCTTTTCTTATGCTAACCATACCTAACCTACTTCATCCTAACCTAACCAATTTTATGCTAACATAACCAAACTTATGCTAACCCAACCAAAGGTATCCCTTATGTAACCATATTATTCTTTGTTCTTGATGGATCCTCATCATACTCGAAAACGTACTTCTGTACACCATTATGAAGTCACTGAATCAGTTCAAAGGTAGGTAAAATATATTTTTAAGAAGTGATCCTATGTCTCCTTAAGGATTACCTTATTCTAATAACTTTGACGCAAGCTATATTATTTACAACATAAGTATTGATTGAAAAGTTTCTTAGTGTAAAAGTAAGGGATACGTACATACAAGAGCTATTACAGAAAAATGAAAGGAAAACGTCTTGTTGTGTTGATGGACATCTCCTGACAAAGAATAGTTACGGCGATTCCCACAAAGAATAGTAACGGCTATTCCCACGGGAGCTCTTCCAACATACCAATTGTTCCTCCGGCAGGTAGGAATTGTCACGAAGATCTACCAACCGCCCACATTCCCTTAATGTTTTCTTAGCATACCGTTTAAAAATTGGGGGCTTGCTTGTGCTTTCCTTAGTGTGTAAAGTAGGGACCAATGAAAGGCCTTTCCATTTGTGCTTGAGCAAGCGGTTGTCGCTAAGTTCGCCATCCACACACACACACACACACACACACACTGCAGCCAATGTTCCCTAATACATACTCCTGACAATATTCAGCAAAAGCCCATCTACTCCATAGATTTTCAGCACCTTCCGCATTCCTGCAGTACCTACTGAACGCAACATACAACTTGTTACCCTTCACTAAACAAATTTCCTTCAGATTCTCTAGCAACTATCTGCTCCAAACACCACGCCAAATCCTAGAAGCTTCTTATTCTTCTCCATCCATTTCCTGCTTTGCTTACTAACTGCCAAAGAATATCCTTTCAAGTACCTTTTCCATTATATCGAGAAGAGAAGTAAACCTATAACTACCAATTTTTTTTTTTTTTCCCCTACAACACTGGGTAGGGGAACTGTGATACCTGACATCCAGTCCTTTCTTACTGTACCTTCTTCCCAGAACACTCTACACATTTTCCATATCCATCCAGTTACCATTTTCCCTCATATTTCAGCATTTTCCACCCACTCATAATCCCCCCCCTCTTTTTTTTTTTTTTTTCAATTTTGATCATCAGCACCTCACACATCTCTCTCCATCTAATCCCTTCCCTCCTTCTTACCTGATTTCTTTCCCCAGCAGTTACTTAAGTACTTACATTTGCATTGACTTCGTTCTCTACATTCACCAGTTCCATAAATGTTGTCTCTAACTGATCAGGTTCTTCCTTCTCTCCACCAGCATTTTATACTTTTTATCTTTCACCATTCTGATCATTCCTTTTATCACCATGTCGTATTTCTTAACTTCCTTTCAAAACAGTTGCTTGTATCCCCTCCAATTTGTTTCCAAGTTTCTTCCAAACTCTCATTCACTCTTTTACCCTCTCTTACTAGTCTTTTCACAAGTCTTCCCCACAGCATAAAGGACATTTTTCGTCTCTCCGTTTCTCTGTTTCCCATCCGCTTACTTTATGCTTTCTTCTCTTCTGAAACTCATTTCTCCTTCTGTGTCTGCTACGCTGTTTCTTTCATCCCCCTAGGAGCTCTCCTCATCCTCATCCCACTCATCATTTAAAATACTGCACAGATTTCTTTTATAAACACTTTTTTACAGATCTTTTCCCTCCTCCATCTACTCCAGATCAGATTAACCAAGTCCTTTCTTCGCCTTTTATTTTTCTGTGCCACCCTGTTTCTTCATCCTGCAGTCTTTTTATTCTCTCAGCAGCAACTGCTTTCTCCTTTCTTCCACTACTTCAGTTCACCCATTCCTTTTGTACCTTGACTTCGTAACTACTTCGTAATGATCAAACAATTCATTCCCCAAACTTCTAAACATTCGAGTGTCAAGCAATGATCTCACTCCATAAAACACACACACACACACACACACACACACACACACAGGAGTCACTGCTTTATGTTCATCTAGCTCACCACCCTTCTTCCTTATCAGTCGCTATATATAATTGTGAGGATCTTGTGTCTAGATTAATTATTTGAGTATTCCCAAGGTGTACCCTGCATAACGTCACCTAAGGCACTGCCGTTTACATCCTCTTCAATGGGTACTCCTCAGTGTCAATCCACCCCACATATCCTATAACTCCCCACTTTTCCAGTCATCTTGTCAGTCAGAAACACTCTCCCTCAGACCTCTCCCAGCATGCTTCTACATCAGACCAGATCTCTTCTTTCATCCTCGGTCATATATTAGAGCATAGCCTACACGCTATGCCCATGCATGAATTCCTGCTTTTATTCCTACCCATCGAATCCTTGATCCGACTGGTCCATACTCCCTTCTGCTCTTCATACATTTCTTATATCAGTGAATATATCCCCCTTTGCTCTCTCATAGCCATCCACTCCGGCACATGTACTCAAAGTTTGGTCCAATTTTTTCATACACTTAACTTTTATTTAGTCTCAGTCAGCTTGCACATAACCATTTTTGTATCCTCACGCACCTGCCGTATCTCCTATTTGTTCACTTCATTGCTTACACTTCGTATATTCCACGTCATCATCCTTGATATGTCCTAGTCTGGACTTTGGTCAGGAATTGTTGGTTTGTTTGAGTCCTATTTTTTTCATTTAGTTTGATATTTCACAGAGCGGATCACTAACTCTTAACAACCCATTCTGCTGCTCTTATATAACGCAGGATCAATGATTACCAGCTGGCTTAATAAATGTTTTGCCGGTTTACATGAAACCATATGGCTTGCTGCGGAGTAGATTCATCTAACAATAGCCCTAGGTTGAGTGAGTAGATGAAGAAGGAACAGATGGGTCCACTTGCTGAATCTGCCATATCAGATAATACTAAACGGCTCTACAGAAGGGCGCCAACATTTGCCTCTGACAATTGAGATGGAAGGATTTTACTGCTGCCATCACACACTCCATTCCCTTACCTATCACAACTAAGGGTTAGCAGTACATATATATATATATATATATATATATATATATATATATATATATATATATATATATATATATATGAAGGTACTTTTTGTAAGGTAATGGTGGGTTGTTCTTTGAGTGATCCATTTGAAGTTAAGTCAGGCGTGATTCAAGGAGGAGTTCTTTCGCCATTGCTGTTTGTTTTGGTCATGGATTATGTTATGAGAAAGGTTGTAAGGAGAACAGGTGCAGGAATTAACTGGAAAGAAAATAAGAAGCTGATGGATTTGGATTATGCTGATGGTATTGTACTGATTTGCGGAAGTATTTACGAGATGCAGAGGATGCTTCATTTTCTGGTGGAGGAAGGAGAATAAGTGGGATTGGTAATAAATTGTGGAAAGACTGAAATTATTAATATGAACGTGGAGAACCAAATCGATTGTGTAACTGGAAATAATGTGGTGAAGAATGTAGAAAACTTTCAGTATCTGGGAACGATTGTATCATCTAATGGATCATTAAACAATGAAATTGAGGAGAAGATTTGACAGGCTTGGCGAGCTGTTGGAGTGCTGAAATATGTTTGGAATAATAATATGCTTTCGGTACATACTAAAGTGAAAATTTACAAGTCCATGGTTAGACCAATTTTAATTTATAGGCATGAGTCATGGTACAGTACAATTGCAACAGATCAGAAAGTATTAGGATTTGAGAATAAAATACTGAGAAGGATTCTTAGGGTAAAGTGGCAAGACAGAGTTACAAATGAAAGAGTAAGGGTTGTTACGAGAGTGGAACCAGTTAATGAATGTGAGACTGTCTCGCCGGAAGTGGCTGGGACACATATACAGAAAAGAAGGCAGTTTAATACAGGATGTGCCAGAGTGGACTGCTAGAGGAAGAAGAGGTAGAGGTAGGCCGAGGGAAACCTGGTTGAGGACAATGAAAAGAGAAGCAGGAGAGGAGTGTTGGTGGGACCTGAAGGAGATGGCAAGAGACAAATATTGGTGGAGAGAGTTCATCGAGGCCCTATGCATCACGCGGGGTGCCACAGGAAATGATATATATATATATATATATATATATATATATATATATATATATATATATATATATATATATATATATATATATATACACATATATATATTGGTACGGAACAGAGAGAGATAATGAACACTTCAAGCGAGAATACTAAAATCACTACTGTCCCGCAAAGTTCCAGGTTCAAAACAAAAGACTTAGGTAAAATTACAAGTTAAAGTTTAATGCACAAACTAACAACTAAACATTCAGGACTCATAAGGATAATGTAATGGCAAAACAGGTTACATATCTGGTTATCTGCAATAGCCTCTATTAACACGAATTTAGCAAGAGCAAATTTATCTAAGTCAGCCCTGATAAAATGAGAAAACCGGATAATGCTCAGTTAAAGCAAGATATAATATTATTACGGGTACAAAATATTACTAATACTGGCTGACAGTAAAAACTTTACCAGGCTTACGAATTAACGCCTTATGCTATACAATACAAGAAAAATGGTATTAACACTTATACTCAAATTATACAGCAGCTAGATGGTTGGAGACTTCCTGAGCACTCACAAAAATAATAATACACTATACAGGGGAGGACAGAGATGTGAACAAAATGAGGAGTAGATCTAAGTGGCGACTAATGCAGAGACTGAGCTCATTATATAGGGGGCCTGCAGAGCTTGATTCAACTTGTAAGAAGGAAGCGCGAATGAAGGCATAGAGGACGAAGAGTTGACACTCCTGCTCTGAACAACAGAAAGAACGACTTACTGTACTATAAGGGGGAGAAGGGGGAAGTGAGGTAGAACACGCAAGCTTGGTCACTATGGAAGCCACGTGGCGAATCGTGATCAAACATGCAGCATACTGTACATTAGAATTATACAAAGATGATGAAATCATAGGCTATGTAACACCTCCCCACAAAGAAAAAGAAATGTACAAAGGAAATGTCTTATTACTCTAAAACAATCTGTCTAAAGCCTAGATAAGCAATCTGCAATAACATTTTCTTTCCCCTTGACATGTATGTCTAATGAATACTCCTGAAGAAGTAGACTCCATCTTGTCAATCTCTGATTTTTATCTTTAAACTCACTAAGGAATTTCAGTGGGTTTTGAGCGGTATTAATGACTATGGGGTCAAAACCAGAACACAAATAAAATGAAAAATGCTGTAAACCCAAAATCAAGGCCAAAAGCTCTTTCTCAATAGTTGAGTAGTTCTTTTGAGGTGGAGTGAACTTCTTACTGTAATAAGATACAGGGTGTTCAGTACCCTGACCATCCTCTTGCAGCAAAACAGCCCCAGCTCCTGTGTCACTTGCGTCAACAGCCATCTTAAAAGGCTTAGCAAAATTTGGAGTAGCGAGCACTGCCTGACTTAATAGGATAGCTTTAGGTTTACTGAAAGAGGATTCACAGTTATCGGTCCAGATAAATTTAACTCCCTTTTTCAGTAGGTCTGTAAGTGGTGATACAAGAATTGAAAAGTTAAGAACAAATCTCCTGTAATAACCTACCATTCCCAAAAATCTTTGTAGCTCTTTCCTACTTTTAGGTCTGGGAAGATCACTTATAACCTGAACCTTAGCTCCTGGTGGTGCAACGTGTCCATCACCAATTACGTACCCAAGGTACTGAACTTTAGCGTGACGAAACTCACACTTTGATAAATTAGCTACAAGATTAGCCTGAACCAAACACTCAAGAAATTTACTGACATGGCATGGGTGACCTTTCCAGTTGTCACTGAAGATTAATACATCATCAATATAAACAACACACCCTGCCAAACCCAACTGTTACAACATTCATGAGCTTCTGAAAAGTGGCTGGTGCATTCTTCATACCATATGGTATTACAGAACATGCAAAAGTCTTTCCTAGTGTTACAAAACATGAGATCTCCCTAGCACATTCAGTCATAGGTACTTGCCAGTATCCCTTTAACAAATCAAACTTACTTATTTACCTAGCCTTTCCGATCTTGTCTATGCAATCTTCCACGCGAGGGAGAGGGTAAGTGTCTGTTTTGGTTATCTGATTAACACGTCTGTAGTCGATGCAAAGCCGCTCTGACCCACCTGGCTTAGGGACTAGAGTGACAGGAGAACTCCACTCGCTCTGACAGGGCTCAATCATCTTGTGGTCCAACAGGTAGCCAAGCTCCTTCTGGATGAGAGAAACTTTCACTGGGTTCACACGGTAAGGAGGCAGTTTAATTGGCTTTGTGTCTCCAACATCGACATTATTCATCAACACAGTGGTTCTTCCTGGAGTGTCACAGAACACTTGCGGGTACTCCTGCAGTAATGCCGAAAACTCCTGCCTTTCCTCGGGAGCTTGATGAGAAAGCTTAGTCTGGAGATCACTCATGATATCAGGATTCTTCCCCAAACTATCACTCAGGCTCATACTGCATGGGAGAACTTCACTTGCAGACTTGGGTGGAACAGCTACAGTGCAGACTGGGTTATTTTCGTCCCGCCTGTGATATAACTTTAGCATGTTGATGTGACAAAGTTGCTTGTTCTTTCTACGATCTGGTGTGGCGATGACATAGTTGACATAACTGAGTTTCTTCTCCATGAAATAAGGACCACTAAACTTGGCTTGAAGAGGTTGCCCATGCACTGGTAGCAGAATCAAAACCTGATCTCCTGGCTGAAAGTAGCGTAACCTGGACTTCTTATCGTACCAAGTCTTCATCTTCTCCTGAGCAGCTCCTAAATTCTCTCTCGCCAGCTGTAAAGCAGTGGACAGCCGTACTTTGAACTTCATCACATACTCCAGCAGGTTGACGTCATCTTCCTCCCACAGCCAGCATTCCTTGAGTAGCTTAAGGGGTCCTCTTACTTCATGGCCAAACAGTAGTTCAAAAGGTGAGAAGCCCAGTGATTCATTTGGAGATTCTCTTGCGGCAAATACAACGAATGGAAGACCTTTATCCCAGTCTATCTGATGTTCCAAACAGTATTTCCTGAGCATCGATTTGAGTGTTTGATGATATCTCTCCAACGCTCCTTGGGTCTGGGGATGGTAAGCTGAAGACGTGATCTGGGTGATGCCCAACTCTTTCAGAGACTGCTTGAAAACATTTGACATGAAATTACTTCCCCGGTCTGACTGTACCTCCTTGGGCAGACCAAACTTGGTGAAGAACCCTAGCATTTCCTTAACCACGTTCTTTGCTGAGATATTTCTAAGTGGAATGGCTTCAGGATAACGAGTAGCCATATCAATCAGGGTCAACACAGAAGAAAATCCTGAAGAAGTCTTAGGAAGAGGGCCCACAATATCCACCAACACACGGGTGAATGGCGCCTCAAAAGGAGGAATGGGAACTAGAGGTGCAACCTTTTCGGTCTGATTACACTTCCCCACAACTTGACAGGTGTGACAAGACTTACAATACCAGGAAACATCCCTGAAGATACCTGGCCAGTAGAAGTGTTTCTAAATGCGTGGCAGAGTCTTCCTCACTCCAAGGTGTCCTGCCAAACTGGAATCATGAGCCACTCTAATGATATCCTGCCTACAAACACGAGGGATGACAACTTGATGTACAACCTCCCATTCGCAGTCGGCTGATGCTGCTGGGGGTCTCCACTTTCTCATAAGTACTCCTGACTTTATATAATAACAAGTAGAAGCACCAGCTGACTTCCTCACTGCAAGCAGAGTTAGCTAGACCTTTCAACTCAGGGTCAGCAACCTGCAACTCAACCAACTCATTATCAACACTACGGGGTACTGCCTCATCTGGTGAGTGGTCCAAATTAGCAAGAAAAGTGTCAGCTAGGATAACATCATCATCATGATTATCCACTAAGTCACCAGTAACTTTAGACTTAGCCCTAGTGACAGCACATGCAGAAAACACATCAAGGACATCACAACCCTGGGTCGCAGTCACTGGCTCACCAGACAACTGAGGAGAGGGACACACTTGACTTCCACCAATATCATTTCCAAGTAAGAAAGTTACACCTGACATTGGGAGTGTCTCAACCAACCCAACCATAACGGAACCATTAACAAAACCAGACTCTAAATTCACTCTGCACAGAGGGACAGAGAAGTAATTATTCCCTACACCTTGTATGATTACAGTTTCATAAGAGGAATTAACATTAGAGCCTAGAACACTGGTGAGCATAAGGGATTGGCAAGCACCTGTATCACGATATATTTGAACTGATTTCCTGTCATTACTGTCCAGAGGACTGACAAAACCATCAGACAGGAAATTAGCAAATGAACTCTTGAGAGTGTCACCCACGTTACTGCTCAAAAGAGGAGCTTCATCATGAGAACTTAATTTACCCCTCAAAGCAGGTTCAGTTAACTCGGTTAAAGAATTCTGGGAACTCTCAAGGGTGGACACTAGACCAATTGACTGAATATTTAAAGACTCCTTTTTGTTCACGTCACGCTGTCTCCTGAAACATTTCTCCGTAGTATGACCAAGCTTACTACAATAAGTACATTTACTTTTCTGAAATCTAGAGGTGGAGCTGATATTTACTTCCTGAGAAACATCTTCTTTATTCTCTTTCCTGTTACCTGTACTCTGAGTAGAGGCAACATACTTACTCTCAGCTTTCATTTTTTCTTTAGAATATCTCTTGTGAGTGAGAACTTATTCATCAGCTAAAACTGCAGCATCAGACAAATTATCTATTCTTTTCTCATCAAGATATAGGCTTACATCTTTATTAATACACCTTTTGAAGTCCTCCAGCAAAATCATCTGCTTAAATTTATCAAAATCAGAATTTACATTCTTAGAATTTAACCACTGCTCTAACAGATCTTCTTTGATTTTTGCATACTCAACATAGGATTGCATATCTTGCTTATAAGTTGTCCTAAATTTTACTCTATAGGCTTCGGGAACAAGCTCATAGGCCTTAAGAATCAAGCTCTTAACTACATCATAATTATCACATTGATCCTGAGGCAAAGATGTATAAGTTACTTGAGCTTTACCGGTGAGAACACTCTGAAGGAGTACTGGCCAATACTTTTTGGGCCAATTAAAACCTGTAGCTACCCTCTCAAACAACTGAAAATACTTTGTTAAATCAGATTCATTAAAAGGAGGGACAAGTTTAACATTTTAAGCCACATCAAAATCATCAGAGGTAGATGATCCAGTTCCAACTTGTTTCATGCGATACTCATGGTCTGCCTGAATCCTAGCAAGTTCAATTTGTGCCTGAGCCTGTGCCTGGGCCTGTGCCTCCTGAATACAGGCCTGAGACTCAGCCTCCTTAGCACGTGCCTGAAACTCAGCCTCCTTAGCACGTGCCTGAAACTCAGCCTCCTTAGCACGAGCCTCCTGCAGGGCTAGCTGTAACTTAGCTATTTGCTATTAGTTATTTGCTCATCTGGAGGAGTTACATTAAACAAGCTTTTACTAATCATGCCAACAATTTGATCTTTAGAATGATGAGAGCGAACAGCAATTCCCAATTGTTGAGCAACAAGCTTAAGTTCATTCTTTGTTCTGTTTTCTACATCACACACTGTTTGCACATTTGACAAAAAATCTTTGGCTTCATCAAGAGTAGTAATAGTAGACATCATGAATAAATCACAGTCACAAAATATCATGCAATATCCTTATGATATTATCCTGAATATCCTGATAAGAGATAGCCAAATTTATGTTACGGATCAGAGAGAGATAATGAACACTTCAAGCGAGAATACTAAAATCACTACTGTCCCGCAAAGTTCCAGGTTCAAAACAAAAGACTTAGGTAAAATTACAAGTTAAAGTTTAATGCACAAACTAACAAATAAACATTCAGGACTCATAAGGATAATGTAATGGCAAAACAGGTTACATATATGGTTAACTGCAATAGCCTCTATTAACACGAATTTAGGAAGAGCAAATTTATCTAAGTCAGCCCTGATAAAATGAGAAAACCGGATAATGCTCAGTTAAAGCAAGACATAATATTATTACGGATACAAAATATTACTAATACTTTCTGACAGTAAAAACTTTACCAGGTTTACGAATTAACGCCTTATGCTATACAGTACAAGAAAAATGATAACACTTATACTCAAATTATACAGTAGCTAGATGGTTGGAGACTTCCTGAGCACTCACAAAAATAATAATACACTATACAGGGGAGGACAGAGATGTGAACAAAATGAGGAGTAGATCTAAGGGGTGACTAATGCAGAGACTGAGCTCATTATATAGGGGGCCTGCAGAGCTTGATTCAACTTGTAAGAAGGACTCGCGAATGAAGGCATAGAGGACGAAGAGTTGACACTCCTGCTCTGAACAACAGAAAGAACGACTTACTCTACTATAAGGGGGAAAAGGGGGGAGTGAGGTAGAACACGCAAGCCTGGTCACTATGGAAGCCACATGGCGAATCGTGATCAAACATGCAGCATACTGTACATTAGAATTATACAAAGGATGATGAAATCATAGGCTATGTAACAATATATATATATATATATATATATATATATATATATATATATATATATATATATACACACACACACACACACACACACACACACACACACCATTGACTGAAGGGACTGATAGTGACTTGGAATGCTGGGTACTTAGTTGTGGTGAAGTGACTAAATTCAATCCCCGAAAGGAAGATTAATAATAGGGTGATGCTAAATTTAATTAGGAGTTATATATAATGGGAATGATAAGCATGTAATTAGAGGGAAATGCTCAAAAGTGTGAATGGCAGACTGTCATTATTACTGAAACACTGAAAATGAATATCAAAGAATATTACCATGAGTTGCATCCTGAAAGTCAATGAAATTGGATGCCCAGCTTTCCCTATCACCAACTATCCATCACCGTTCACAGTACCACCTTGAAAGACTGGTGATTCAAAGAGCAGCAAGAAATAGCCAACACCTACCCCAAAAATCGATTTATGACTAAAACTTTGACTCCTGGTGTAACGCTGATTTTTGACCGATTATTCTCAAAATCAATTACTTCACCATTGTCTGAGAACCACATCCAGAAGTTTGGTTCGCATAGGATCAGTTGTGCTTAAGTTGACCTATAAAATTGACCTACAGTTCTGTAAACAGACTCAAATCAACCTTACCTGACTTCAAAACCTTTCATCGAGTTTGGTTCCAATAAAATCAAAACTGCCTGAGGTACAGGGTCAAAACTTGATCTAACCTTGTTCAAATAAAACCTTGTTCCAATAAAATCAAAATTATCTGAATTAAAGGGTCAAAACTTGATCTAACCTTGTTCAAGTAAAACCTTGGTTCAAATAAAATCAAAATTGCCTGGGTTTAAGGGTCAAAACTTGATCCAACCTTGTAACCATTTCCTTGAACACATTGTTGTGAACATTGAATCACTTCCTGCCTTCTCGATCCTAAACATCACCAAATTTGGTCTAACTCACATCAATGCTGATTTGACTTCATCCTAGTCCTGTGATATCTTTTCCACCCAAAGGTTAATGCCTTCTTATAGCCAGCAATCATTAATCCAAATGTGGGACAATTTTGCTCAGTAATTTCCCATAATCTTAACAACGGCTAAAGACAGACAGAATGACAGAGAGCTAAACAAAGTGAATCAAATGCAAAGTGCCCTTATGCTACGCGTGCAGGTGTGATTAAAAGAACCATAATGAGAGGAACCGAAAAAATACCCATATACTGTGATAGGTGCACATACAAACAAAGGGATGAGTGATGCAGAATAATTAACGATACCGAATGATTAACAAAAACTGCTACAAAGTAGGACACATGAAAAATACAATAACTGTTGCAAAACAGAAATGGAAAAAAAATATCAACATATGTTATAGTTCGATGACATCAACCTAACTGGGGTAAAATGCTGGTTGTCATCGATCGAAGGACGCCAAAATTTCAGTGTTTTTCTACTGGAATAAAGGAATTAGGGTTAAGAATAGTAAACTGTAATGCTTGCATGAAGACAACTAATATGGGTTTTCAGACACTGTGCGCTTGGAAGCGTATGTGTAAAAATGTACACCAAACCAACTAAATGTTGCCTAAATTTAACTAGCCCAAACTCCTTTCACAGACAACATGGCAACCTGGAATGATGGGATCTTTCAGCAAAATGTTAGTACTTTCTGTTGGCACCAAATATATTTAAGTGTTAATGTTATTATAAATAAGTGTAAATACAGAGAACAAGTTTCCGCCAATATGAGGGTGAGGAGGTGGCTGAATCGGTAGAAGGCGGCCTGCAGTCCTAATAGACCCAGGATCGAATCCCGGCTGGAGCAGGGAACAGTTTAAGGATTTGAATTTCCTAAAAACAGACTTTCTTGATTTACCAGATGACCCGCCGACATGTAAAAATACCCCCGCTAATACCAATACACCAATCCTGTATGAGACAGCTCTAGCATGTATTCAATATGGATGGTGGGTGTTAGCGCCGAAGTGGTGACATGTGGAGGTGTAGGAGGACTACTGGGCCTTAGGACAGATCACTGCCCCCTAGAAATAGGCCCTGAAGCCTTTGCCCAGATTCGGAGACGTAAAAAAATATATATATATTTACCGCAATAGTTACCCTCATTCGCCTCGCTGTCGCCCTGTTTCTTGGCTACATAGTGGACTCAGCTAAAGGCACTGTACACA
The DNA here is from genome assembly GCF_032717465.1 of Coenobita brevimanus. Taxonomy (NCBI): domain Eukaryota; kingdom Metazoa; phylum Arthropoda; class Malacostraca; order Decapoda; family Coenobitidae; genus Coenobita; species Coenobita brevimanus. Next base: position 27,752,064 of record NC_137062.1, read on the forward strand.
TAAATAATTGGTTTTCTGATGGCACCAAGTACTGGTGTATTAATAAGATTTCTATTGTCAGTTGCGTCGTACACCCATGTCAAATTAGCCTGAACCAAATCTGACACTCTTACCCAAATGAATAATATACACTGTCTGTCTAAATTATGTATGTTACGAATGTTACAGCTACATTTCATGTAGATGTAATATGCATGCAAATACTTTATGCACAGTTCCACCCACTTTCGCCTGCTACATATGGACAGGGATTCTTAAACCATGTGATATGACCATAATAACGTGGTTTGCCGAGAGGGAGGTGGTGACCGAATCAGTAGTGAGTTGGCTTGCAGTCCTAATGGACACAGGTTAGAATCCCGGCTGGGGCAGCGAACAGTTGAAGAATTTGAATTTCATAAAGCATACTTTACTGATCTACCAGACAAGCCGCCAACATGTCATAAAAATACCCCTTTTAATATTAATTTACCGGTCCTGATGAGGCAGCCCTAGCATGTGCTCAGTATGGACGATGGGTGTTAGCGCCGAAATGGTGACATGTGGAGGTGTATGGACGTACTGGGACTACTTGGCTGTGAGGCCTATGCCCAGAGGAGGACACATAAAAATAAATAAAAAATAAATGTTCATCCCACTGAAGCTATGACGTCCAATCAAAGACAAAAATTGTGTGGCGGTTTTGTCCTAAGATTAAGTGTAACACGTGAAATATTATGACAGCCCTACATACTGTTACATATCCGTGGTTGGCTACCTTAACTTTTCTCAAGCTTAGTAACTGCTGCTCGTGGGATGAATGAACCCAGAAAATTCGGAAGCCTCAACATCCATTCGCGAGAACTACTGCGTCTGCTAGTTGAAATGTGAACCATATTAGGTCAGGCGATAACTGTCTGGCGGTTACATCTTAAAGCTTACCATTAATCGTCAAGTCTGGAGCAAACAACATGCGTCCAACTACTAGGCAGACTAGTGAGGGCATGGCCCACCTTTATTTATGGTAAGAGAATCCCGAACAGATAATGCAAACATTCGGTGTAAGTATAACAGCACAAAGTGGATTAGGCAATTTCGGGGGGAAGGCACATCAGAGAACGATCATCATTCGGGTCGCCCTCGTGTTACCACACCTAAATAGGACCAGGAAATAATCACAGCGATGGACGGCAGCACTTGCAAGCAGCGCTTCTGCTGAAAAAAAAAAAAAAAAAATCACTTAAAATGAAGCACAGGAATTGCTGTGCGTAGACTTCGGTTATGCGTTCGGACACCAGGTTGTAGGATTCATTTCACCACTTATAACAAAGCATTCGATTATCAATATACAGTAACCCCATCATCATACGTAGAATAGTCTGGACAGCATTGTTTGATAACACTGACAGATAAGACAATGACAGCTTATAATGACAAGCTCTATGTAAGTATAAGTTACATTAATAAAGAAGTAGAACTGATTTCCGGGCATATCTTTAGCTAATTGTGAATTGCAGTGTAGCTGGTATGGCATTAAAAGAAGGTAGATGAGAATTGTTCATATATATATATATATATATATATATATATATATAAATATATATATATATATATATATATAAACTAAACGTAGCACTGAGAAAAAAAAAAAGACTCTATAGATTTGTTTCGCTTGGTTTTCAAAACCTTGCTAGCATCCACAGGCTCGTCATCTGGAGCAAGTGGCACCTCATTTCTGTGCTGCCAACAGTTCATGACCGCATCAAAACTTAAGCCTTTCAGCAGATGTTTTCAACAAATTTCACGACACGACTTTTGTCACTGATTGTACACAAGTACACCTCTGACGCATCTACGAAAACTTCGACAGCCACTAAGAGTTGTCAGTGCTGGTAATAGTACATGAGCAATACTAACAGATTTCACCCGATAAAATGTACTTCCATTCATCTCGACGTCGCTACGACCATAGGCAACAGAGCAACCACAACTTACAGCGTGTCACAGAAAGACATGTTCTTTGAAACTGTGCCAGATAAACTAATAATTCATGAGGACTTTCCGAGCAACTGATCGTTGAAAACAAATAACCTAGATTTTGTCCGGATTACAGTGCTAACATAATGTATTGCATTCCTCTACTTTATATGTTATGAGGTAAAGGGACCAAGCTTAAAGGAATAAAAAGTAATAGAATAAAGACATCTCAAAATAAATGCTGCAGCAAATGTGTCCACTGTTTTAGACACCAATTATAGTAGCATAATGACAGGACGTAGGGATGGCTTCACAATAAAAACATACATACGAGCAGACAAAGGGACAGAATGCAGAGAATTAATTAGGTTCAAACTCCCTGTCTCATTAAGCTCGCTTCACTGACTAATGGTGGAAAAACACTGAAAGCTGACAATAGCGAGAGGACCCAGTTTGGGCGGATACTGACAGGAAACTGAGAGAGAGAAGTTCTGGAGAGATTAAAAGATTAACCGATGAGAGAGAGAGAGAGAGAGAGAGATTTAATTGGATAAACAGAGGAAATTATATATATATATATATATATATATATATATATATATATATATATATATATATATATATATATATCTATATGAAGCCTCTGTGGTACGGTGGTAGAGTGTGCGTTTCGCACGCTGGTGAGCGGGGGTTCGCCTCCTGCCAGAGTTGTAAAAACTTTGGGAAGCGTTCACCAAGCCACTTGCTACTTTGGCGGACACAAGGGGTGCTGTGGTTGAACCAGTGTCGCATACTAGTATGCTTGCACCCAATCGGCTTAAGGCGGGTCGATTACACTTGGTTCACAGACTACACACACATCCAAAGCCACTACAACACTACAATTACACTCACAAGCACTTCTCACCCTACATACAGTCTCTACCAGAAAGCCTAAGCCACTAGGTAGAGATACATTGGCTGTATATATATATAGTGGATATCAACGTCTGATTATTATATATATATATATATATATATATATATATATATATATATATATATATATATATATATATATTGCCAGACGCCTCAATCCCGTTTGGAGTGGCCACAAACAAATCGCCTCCAAGTCGCCCTGTCCCCCGCCATTTCACTCCCCTGCTCCCAACTCACACCCTCTCTCATACACCTCTCCACCCCATCCCTCCATCTCATCCTCGGTCTCCCCTCCCTCTTCCACCCTCCACCTCACTCACATACACTCTCTTCGTCAGTCTTTCACCCTCCATCCTCTCCACATGGCCAAACCACCTCAGTGTGTTCCTCACAACGCTTCCTATCACATCCACATCAACACCACAACGCTCCTTTATATCCTCATTCGTCAGCCTGTCTCTCCACGTGACTCCACAAGCTCCTCTTAAATAACTCATTTCCACTGCTCTCACTCTTGACTTGTGTCCTTCCAACAACGTCCAAGCTTCACTTCCGTACGTTAGAGTTGGTATCACAATACTGTCATGTAGTAACTTTTTTACTTCCATGCTCACTTCCCTGTTTCTTATCACTGCTTTCAAGGAACCAGCAACCTTTCTTCCCTGCTGTACCCTTTCAAGCACTTCACCGGCGGGGGGGGCATCCTAACTCATCACACTACCCAAATACTTAAACGTACTCACATTTTCCAATTCCTCACCATCCAACCTCTTCATACATTCACTGACTTCACCTCTCTCAAAGACCATCACTTTACTCTTCCCTACATTCACCTTTAGGTTCCGTTTCTTACACACTCTCTCAAACTCATCCACCAAGCCTTGTAGCTCCCCTTCATCTTCACTCAACAACACAGTATCATCTGCAAACAACAGTACAGGGAGTTTCCAAACACTATCCTCTCTCACCAGGGCCACTCCAACATCCACTACCCTACCTTGTACCTCTTTTATTACCCCATCCATGTACAGATTGAACAACCATGGAGACATGACACATCCCTGTTTCAAACCAACTTTCAAAGAGAAAAATTCACTTAGTTCACCATCCACACGCACTGCAGCCTTAGCACCATCATACATACTCTTCACAGCATTCAACAACTTCCCATCTACTCCATATATTCTTAACACTTTCCACAATCCTTGTCTATCCACCCTGTCATATGCTTTCTCCAAATCCATGAAAGCCGCATACAACTTCTTTCCCTTCTCTAGAAACTTTTCCACTAAAGATCTAAGAATGAATATCTGATCTACACAACCTCTTCCCTTCCTAAAGCCTCCCTGTTCTTCTCCAACTAATTTCTCTGTTCTTTCTCTAACTCTGTCTATAAGTATCCTACCATACACTTTTCCTATTATACTAAGAAGACAAATGCCCCTATGATTACCACACACTTCTTTTTCCCCTTTTCCTTTGTACAAGGGAATAATTATACCTGACTTCCAATCCTCCGGGACCTCTACCTTCCTCCCAGGCCAATCTGCACATCTTCCACATCCATTCTACTACTATCTCTCCCCCATGCTTCAGCATCTCACCACACACTCCATCAATTCCTGGGGCTTTCCCTGATTTAACTTTCTTCATTGCTTCCACAATCTCTATCCTACTGATTTCTACCTGTCTTCTCACCTCCCTCCTTCTCCCAGCCATTCCCCAGCCACTTATACTCGCATTACTTCCATCCTCTACGTTCAACAATTCCTTAAAGTGTTCTCTCCATCTGCTCACTTTGTCTCCCTTCTCCACTAGTAATCTACCATGTTTATCTTTCACTCCCCTGCTAACTTCACTTCCACCCTGTCTTACTCTTTTCACTTCTCTCCAGAACATTTTCTTACAGTCCCTCCACTTTACACTCAAATTCCTTCCAAATTCCTCATCCACTCTCTTCTTACTCTCTCTTACTAATCTTTTCACCTCTCTCTTCCTTTCCACATATAACTCTCTCTTCCGCCTCAACTTCTTCCACGCCCCTATTTCTCATCCATTCATTGTATGCTTTCTTCTTTTGTGCCACAGCCTGTTTCACCTCTTCAGTCCACCACGCTGTTCCTTGCACCCCCCTCCGTCTTCTCTTCCTTCCACACACCACATCACATGCTGCACATATTTCTTCTGTAAATATCTTACACACACCTTCCACGTCTCCCATCTGCTCCAATTCATATTTGCCCAATCGTTCCTCCACTTCTCTCTTATACTCTGCCTTTTTCTCATCCTCTTGTAACCTTTCCACTCTCCTTGCAACTACTCCTTCCTCTCGTCTTTCCCTTCTTCTATTCCTCCATCTTACTTGCATCCTAATTCTGGCCACCACCAAGTAGTGGTCAGAAAGGCCACTCCCCCAACCTCTATAAACTCTTGCATCCAATATACATCTTCGCATCCTTTCATCCACACACACATAATCAATCATTGCCTTCCTTTCATTCAGTTCACCACCCACCCTTCTCATCACTCGCCATGTATACCTGTGGATCATTTTATGCCTGAAGAGGGTATTGGCTATTACCAACCCCCTCCCAGCACAGATGTCCACTAACGCACTCCCATTTTCATCTATCTCAGCAGGCACACCCCACTCACCAACTATTCCATCCACCTTCACATTACCAACTTTACCATTCATATCACCGATCAAAAACACTCTCTCATTCCTTCCAAACTTTTCCATGCACACTTCCACATTTGTCCAGAACTCTTCTCTCACTCTTCTAGCACGATCTTGCGTTGGCGCATACACACACACAATCGCCCACATTTGTATTCCAACTTTCAACTTTACCCACACAATCCTTGACCCAACTGATCCATACTGTCTTATGCTCTTCTTCCATCTTTTACTCACAACTATACACTCCTTCCTTTGCCCTCTCATTCTCATCTACTCCTGCACATATACCCCATCCATACTCCCATTCTCTCACACTTTCTCCTCTCCATTTTGTTTCAGTTATTCCACATACATCCACTTTCGCATCCTCAAGCCACCTGGACAATCTTCTTCACCTCTCACTGTTCGCTCCTCTTACATTCCGCATGTACAGGTCATTACCAAGTCCTTTGTCCGGTCCTGGGTCGTCAACGTTTGGTCAGTCCTTGTCCGAGAGAACTTCTTGTTTGTTTTTTTAGTTAGTTGTTTTCTGGTAACTTAACTTCTCCGCTAACTGCCCTCCGCCGCCTTTAAAGTCGCCTTTTACGACAAGCAGGGATACTGTGTATAGTTCTTGAAAGCCCCTTCCCCCACTTGAGGTAAGATATTGCGAGGATTCGAACCAGCGCTTGCAACTGCCTGAGTACAGCAGCTTACCAAGCGAGCCATATATGTATAAATATGTATAAATATATATATATTCTAATCAGCCATTTCAAGTCCGCTGCTGAACAAAGTCCTCCCTCAATCCTGTCCACGAATTCCTTGACCATGCCAATCTCTGCCACGTTTTGCCTGCAGACTTCTCTGTCTCATCTCTCGTCCTCCTGTCTGGCTGTTTCCTGCTACACTTACAGTCTCTTGGCGTCCAGTCAGTCAGCCTCTTGCTTCATCGGCTATCTCTTATTCTTGCACCATGATTTGTCTGCCTCCATTTCTGATCTTTTATAACTTCTATAATGTCTTATACTTTAGTCTGCTACCCTGGTCGATCTTTTCCTATCTCTTAAAGATAATCCCAACATTGCTCAATTGCTCTTTCAGAGCGGATTAGTTGACTTTCCATCTATTTTGCCAATTTCCAAAGCTCACAACCGTACGCCATAGCTGGGATTATACATTCATTACATTCTTTTCGTTTTATACATATTAGGAGGCTACATTTCATGATGTCTCTATGTTTACCGAAAGGTTCCATCCAACTGTAATGCATCATTTTACTTCGCTATCATGGTCTTTCGTCAGTTTTAGGATTTGCGCCAACTAATTATACTTCTCAACTTCTTGAAGAATATTATTGCCTATTATGATGACACTCTTTGATGTACTTGATTAACCCCTACACCGCGGGCTTGTTTACTAATGACTTGCGTGTGCCGCGGGGTTATTTGGGCTCCGACAGACTCTCAAAAAATATTTGCCAAAAATCAGTTATTAGTCCTAGAATAATAAAATTACATATGCTTATGGCACATACCTACAGCTTTCTCCTGGAATGATTGTTGAGCCTTTGTCTGTTACCGTAGGACTTGTGGAGACCTCTGAAGTAGGGTAACGAAGTCTCCACTTTACACTTCCCGACAACCCGTAATATGATTACCACAGCCAGATACAAACACTATAAACACTATTCTACAATTTTCAAGTAGTTTGGGATCCATACTAAAAAAAAAAAACACTGTGAAAGCAATGGAAATTACGATGCGCTGGTCTGTTCGTCGCACTGGCTACTAGTTCGCTCATGGTAGTCTGTCATTTATTATTCATAAAACCCCCTCACACTTCTTATATTTCTATTACTATATAACACTTATATATATCTACAGTCTTTATCCATAAGTTTCCTTCAGTAGTATTAGTTTATTGTCACTGTAGGGATTCAATTTCTTCTTCAGTAAAATACGTAGCAATTCACTTTCTCGTCCTGTATACTGGCATTTGAGAGTGAATGTCACTTTCATCTTCACTCTCATAACTCATAGCATTCAGGACATGCTAGAGTGAAACTTTCACTTTCATTACTCCTAGGGTATATACTCGTTATTCTTATAATACTACTCATTTACATTTCTATTTACGTTCTCTATTTTATTTACGTTATTTACATTTCTATTTTATTTACACTGTGTTTGTGCACTGTCACTTGAATTAACTTATAAAAACTATTTTCCATTGTTCTACGTATATTTACATTCATTACTTTCACTTTGCTGTTTACACATTATTTACACATTATTTACAATTCCCACTTGCACTGTTTTACTCAATAGAAAGATCGTAGTCACTCTTTTATCAATTGTCAGTCCCTTCTACCTCTTTCCACACGAGGTTTAGTAGGGGTAAAGGTCACAGAGCTACCATTTGCATGGGGGTGAAAAAAGGCCTTGAAGTCATGCTAAGATGAAACATACGTCCTCCTCACTTCGGAAGATGACATTGGTACACTGATAACGCAGGGGCCAGGCCAGGCAGCCTAGAGGCCTGCTTTAGGGTTATTCAGAGTTACCACACATATTACTTCTTGAAACAGCTAAAGTCTAGCACTGATATGATTGGCAGGAAATCTAGAGAATACATTATAAATTTGGTGGTTCCAGGTGAATGTAAATATCATTTAGGCTTCTCCCTTCCCTCCTTACATGTATATTTATTAGCTGCTGAAAATAGATTAAGAGGCCTACTTAGGAGATATATAATCAGAGCTACCAATGTTAAATCTTGAAACAGCTTTGTGTAGCACTTGATATGATTGGCAGGAAATCTAGACAATACATTATAAATTAGGGTAGTTCCAGGTGAATGTAAATATCACTTGAGGCTTCTCACCTTCTCTCCTTACATGTATATTTATTACGAAAATAGATTATACTGGGCATATTTCAAGGGGAAAAAACAGCGAAAATTAGCGAACGAGTGCACGTGAGGTGTTGTCAGGTGATAATTAGCCAATTCCATGGTGTATGGCACTCTCACTTACCTGATTTCTTTCTTGTATATATTATTTGGTATAAGAATCTGACATAGGGCTTATTTCAATGGATGAAATCAGTGAAAAATTCCAGGAAGATTTACTTAGCGTAGCATGGCCGGGCAGGCGAGAGGGATAGGGTGCAATGGAGGGGGTAGGGAGGAGTCAAGAACGGGGAGAAATGGCTAAATTGTCAACAATGGATGGGAGTACAAATGAGATTAGGAGTGCTGACTAGTGTTGGACATTGTCAGTACTGATAGATGATACAAGCCCCCACTTGAAAGCCCGGGTGAATTCAAAATAACACAGAATCACAAAAGCGACGCCCCGCGGTATGATCCCTTGCTCCCAAGCGTCACGAAAGTGACGCCCCACGGTTAAGGGGTTAAACGTTAGTTTTACTCTGGTGTATGTTTACGCCTATTTGAGGCTTTCTTTATTTAGGTCATTTAACATTTCGTGCAATGTGTCTACTGTTCCAGAGATCAGGACAATGTCATCTGCAAATCTTAAATGGCTTGGTTTCTCTCCATCTATGTTTACTCCTTTGTTTTCCCAGTCTAGCTTTCTGAAAATACTTTCTAGGTATCAGGTAAATAATTTTGGTGATACTGTATGTCCCTGCCTCACTGAATATATAACTGTCATGTGCTCCACTGAGTCAAAAGTCTTTTCATAATCAACAAACCTAAGCACAGTGGTTTATTTTATTCCCTAGTTTTCTCAGTTAGCTGATTCACTGTGTGTAGATGATCAGTAATCGAATACCCGTATCGGAATCCTGCCTGCTCACGAGGTTATTGTTTTTTTGCCAAATTTGTTGATATTCTGTTCATAAGGATTTTAGTTAAGATCTTGTAAATAAGATAATGAGTCGATAGTTAATTAGATCTTTAGAGCCACTTTTCTTTTTGTAAGCAAAATAACCATTGTATTACACCATGCTTTGGTAATTTTCTTTTTACACTGCGTAAATAAGTGGGCAAGCCTATTTTTTTACTCCAACTCCTGCATCCGACAGTAAATCTGCTAGTATTTCAGCTTCTCCTCGGCCTTCCCTCTTTTCATACTTTTAAGAGAAACGTTTACTTCGTCGCGTGTTACCTCAGGTATTTCACTTATGTCAGTTGAAGAAGTAGCTATTGGTACTAATGTCTTTGATGCATAAAGTTCTTCGTAAAATTCTTCAGCTTTTCACCATCTTATCTCTTCATTTAATGGCTTTACCGTTATTGTCTTTCAGTTATATAAATTGTTGCGTTCCGAGTGCTATTTTACTTTGGACCTGGTTCAGACTTCTTCCTTTTCTGATGGTTTCTTTGATCTGATCCATGTTTATCTTTCTTTTTTTCTTCTCCCTGTCTCATGCTGATAAGCTTATTTAATTCCTCTCATTCTATTTTACCTTTCCTTGTTTTTAATTGCATCTACTCTCTTCTTTCCATGTGCTTGGGGGTCAGTTTTGAATATCTGGCTTTGGTTGTATTAGCTTTCCTTACTTCCGCTGATTTTCTTAGCACTTATCTTAATCTATCATTCAGCTTATTACTGTCTCAGTCTAATTTAGAGCCTGAAATCTGTTCGTTACTTCTAACTGAAAAGCTACTTTGTTTTCACTTTCATTTACTTGGCATATACTTTTATTTTTAATAAGCTTCTGTCTTTCACATCTAAAATTGAATCTGGCTGTGCAACTCAGCATTCTACCGTATGGTCACTTCCGATATTTACTTTGTTGATAACCGTGATATTTATGATCGTGATATTCTTATCTGCTAA
>NC_137062.1:27764827-27974827 GCF_032717465.1 Coenobita brevimanus
TACGAGGTGCTACCCAAAAGTTCAAGTAATTTGAATATTGTAGGAAAATAAGTTACCTTTCCTCCTAGTTCTTACTGTCCCCTTTGAAGTAGTACCCTTGGCCATGTATGCACTGGTCCCAGCATTTTTTCCACAAGTCCATGCATCCCTGGAAAGCTTCAGGCATGATGGTCTTGAGCACCTCCTGCGATTCTGTCTGGATCTCCTTAACCGAGTCAAACTGACTCCCTTTCAGTTGTAATTTCAGCTTGGGAAATAGGAAAAAGTCACAGGGGGCAAGGCCAGGTGAATAGAGTGGGTGGGAATGAGTACCGTGTTAGTGGAAGCCAGGAACTGCCGGACAACAATTGATGTGTGGGCAGAGGCGTTGTCATGATACAGGACCCAGTCCTTGTTGTTCCACTGTTCTTGACATTTGCAGCGGATGATATCCCTCAGACGCTGTAAAACCTCAGAGTAATACTTTCCGCTGACAGACTGACTGGGTGGGACGAATTCCTTGTGAACAGTCCCTTGGATATTGAAGAAAACGATCAACATCAACTTGACATTCCTGCGAACTTGACGCGCTTTGTTCAGCCTCAGTGAATTGGGAGACTTCCATTGCAATGACTGCTGCTTTGTCTCTGGGTCAAAACCATAAACCCACGATTCATCATCAGTTACAGTATGACCTTGGAGACGAAGGAGGCATCATCTCTGATCTGATTCTTGAGTTCCCTGCAAACTGCAACATGATGTGCCTTCTGTTCATCACTCAGCAGTGTTGGCACAAATTTTGCAGTGATGCATCTCATGCCCAACACGTCCGACAAAATGCGTTGCACGCTCCTTTACAACAGTCCAACAATATCACAAACATCATGGATAGTTCGTCTACAATCTGCAAGGATAGCCTGACAAACATTTCTGACGTTTTCCGGTGTTTCTGCCGTTGATGGCCGTCCAGAATGGTCATAGTCTTCAACGGACATTCGTCCTTTCTTGAACCACTTGTACCAGATAAATGTTCTGCTTTGAGACATGGCATTGTCACCAAAGGCTTGCTGAAGTAACTGGTGAGTTTCTGCAGCCGTTTTGTTGATTTTGAAGCAGAACTTGATGCAGGTTCTTTGTTCCGTGAGGTCCGCCTTTGCAAAACCGCCAAACCACCTACACACCACATTACAATAGTAAGCATAGCTCAACAACACGTCCTCTCACAGGCACGGCCGGGGCCACACTGACACACAATGGGTCCTGCTGACTCCTCCTAGTGGCAAAAGGCAAAACTGCAAATGGTTGGCTCCCTCTGTTCAAATTACTGGAACTTTTGAGTAGCACCTCGTAATTACATTTTTACAGCAATTTTTCAAAGGTCAAGGTAAGAGGGCAAAGTCAACTATTTAGCCTTTAAACTAGTTGGTGGGCACGAGTGTGGCACTCTCTGAGTAGTCCTCCTTGGCTTTGTTTTTGTGTGCCGTTTTCTGAATATTATCATCAGTACCATATGAAATGACAAAAATACACATGGGCATCCATATCAAAAAACATTATTCACCACTCACAGTGCAAACCACGGGTTGGGTTTCGAATCACAGATTAGTACAAGCAGATCACGAGACAAGTATGCCATCACCAAACCACTGTGTCTCCTTGCACGCGTACACCCATCAAAAAAGGTGTCGTCCCATGCTCAGTTTTGAAACACTAGACAGAGTGACCTATACGATCCCCTGATCCACGTTAGCAGTTGGTACGCCTGTGTTTCATATCAGCAGCAGCTGGGGACGGGAGTGAGAGTGAACAGAGGATAACCCATGTAAGTTATATTAGATCAATCTCAACATAGCAAGAATTCTATTAAGTTGTGTCTCTTGTTGAGATGTATAGATATAAAGACCAACAGAAGTCAAGGGCTAGTAAATACAATACCGGTAATACTCTGATACATTTATGGAACTGCTCAGAAACATCATGAACAAGAAACGGTGCCAAAACACGGCAAACCCGTCTCCGGCAGACATTTTAGTGCTGACGTATAAACACAACAGGATATCTAGTCAAAGATTTCATATATCAAATCTGGATTAAATAGGATGAAAATTGACGATCTTATGAAATCTTAGGCCTGACCCACCTGACACTGACCCCCCAACCGCCTACTGAGGGGTGACCCCCCTAATTTAATGAGGCATGTAACAGAATGCATGTTTGTAAGATACACCTTTAGGTTTTGGTTTCAAGTCGATATGACGAATTTGAAAGGAGTTATGGCGAAAAAACTATTTAGCCCGTCCCCGTTTTTTTTTTTCTTCTGCACTTTTGGGCCTACAGCCTAGGCCTTGGCCCAATTAGGCCCAAAATTTAATAAGGTCATCAGAAGATCATCCCTGTAATTTTATTCAAAATCGCACCAGTAGTTCTGGCGTAAAGTTGTTAACAGACAGGCAAACAAACAAACCGAGTGAAAATAATACTCGTCCCCGAGCCCCTTTGGTGCGGGAACGAGTAACAAGAACAATACTACTACTCCTACTACTAGATTCATCATCATCATCAATCATTATCATCAATCATCATCGTCATCATCATCATATTTAAATAAACAAATTCCTAAAGGCATTACGGAACTCAGTCCTACAACCAAGATTTTCAAACACGTTGTAGTGATTAAGAAACATGATAATTAAGAGACAAGCATTTGTGCTTTTTATTTCCAACCCTTTCTGGTATTCAGTATAAGCCCCTCCTGCCTCAGTCACAGCATTCAGTCGCCGCGACATGGATGCAACCAGTCTCTTTATGGTTACAGTATCACCACCGAATCGCCTAATATATTATAATTATGAAGCCTCGTTGGATTCACGGTCCTCGAGAACGGGCCGAGAATGTTGGGTACCTGGTACAGCCTCAAGCCGTGTAATAATGCCTGAAAAACCTGGAATCTATCTACCCAACACCTAACGATACTTTTTTTTTTTTTTTTTTGGCGGGTGTACCCACATCCACTTATTCTTTCTGTCACTGTCTGTATGACTGCATTTCTGCCTCAATCTTTGTATGTGTGTGTGTGTGTGTGTGTGTGTGTGTGTGTGTGTGTGTGTGTGTGTGTGTGTGTGTGTGTGTGTGTGTGTGTGTGTGTGTGTGTGTGTGTGTGTGTGTGTGTGTGTGTGTGTGTGTGTGTGTGTGTGTGTCTGTGTATATTTGCACCAATCCACAGCCTGGATCAGGAAACAGGCAGTTCAAGGACGCTAAACAGTTGACATCACCTACTTATCCCATTTTGCTTGTGTGCTCAAGGTGGCTTGATTGGCAAATCCGCATGCTGGGACGCTGTCAATACCACAGTTGTGTGGCGTTACTGGGGGCGAAATATATAAATAATCGAGTGTAATTATGTTACGCTCCGTTTATGATTCTGGCCACATCATTAAATGGGCAACATCATATAGAAGACCGAAAATTTCCTGTGTATGGGTGACTGGACACGTGATCTTCTGTTTCGTGATAATGCAGTGAACTAGTGAAATCACACTATCATGTAAACATGCTGCAACTGGCTGCATGTTACTCAAGCTAACCAACTATGACATACCACTTAAAGGCATTAAAAAAAAAAAAAAAAGGAGTTACGGCAACTGACCACTTTTAGTTACCAACTTGAAGTGACCGGAGGTGTCAGCGCCCTTCCGTCAGTTGTTACTGTGTCACAGGAATACAAAGTTGTTTTAAGTGCCACTATGTTGCAAGATTAAAGTTGAGCACAACATGGAGTTAAAGAGCTGGAATGCAATACAGTGTTATTAACAAACTGAAAGTAAATGAGGTGTAAAAACGCGAAAAAGTTCCATGAGAGGAAAATCTCATTCTATATAGATTTCAACTTATTTCTCGGGGTGGACTGGAAAAATTTGCAAAAGTTAATGGCAGATATGAGACAACTTTGGACCGGGTAATAAACAACAGTTTTACCTTGATTTCACACAAGCTGGACATGAGGGAAAAAAGACAAAACACATTTTAGTTTGCATGGTAACATTCCACTCAAACTTATACATCACATGGTATGGGAGGTAAACAGATATACGAAGTAAAATCAGCCTCGGGAGTACCAAAGTGTACGATACGTAGGGGCATTACTAGACCTGAGAGAGAGAGAGAACGGGCTGTTAAGCCTTTGCCCATAGTCATTATAAAATAATTATATATATATATATATATATATATATATATATATATATATATATATATATATATATATATATATATATATGTGTGTGTGTGTGTGTGTGTGTGTGTACGGTGCCCGACGTTGCATTAGGCCCGAGAGGGCCATGGCCTAATGCAATAGCGCTAATCACTTCACCCCCTTTAACGTCAGGATGTCCAGACTGAGGCGCGTATCATACGTCTGGTATGTTAGAAGAGGGGACTGTGGAGGAAGTGAAGTGCGCACTGAGCAGCAAGCACCAGCTACCCCACAGACATGATAAAGGGAGGCTGTGCTACTCTTTGCTTCTTGCCTCCCTCCCACCCTATGGCCCTCATTGTCTATGTACTTTGTGGCCTGGTGGCGATAAGGGCAAGAGAAGGGATTTGTCTAAAGAGGAGATAGCGTCCATGGTTAGTCCCTAGAAGGCACAGAAGCCCACAAAGGAAATATGCTTGATTGTTGGCGTGAATATACACTCTTTTTACTGTTGGACCAAACATTTTCGTGATGATGGAGAAATGGTAAAACCGCACCACCAAGGACGTCTTGGGAAGGCCCGTAATATCTCACCTTGCACTCTGTCATCAAACGTCAAATGGAATCAAATCCACATGTGACTGCACATTAGCTGAAGGAACATAACCCTCGGCTGCTGGGAGAGGTGCCAGTAAGGACAGTGAGGTGACATTTACATGACACTTTCCAGTTCTGTAGCCATTAACCCATGAAGAAGCCATTGACCACCTTTCCACAGAGGCAGCGTAGGGTGATGTTTGCCAAGAAATATCGTCAGTGGAATACAGTGAGATGGCAACACGTGCTCTGAAGTGACAAAACGACATTCGCAGTGACTGGCAGCAGAAGTGGCAACGTTTATCAGCGCCCAGGAAGTGATCCACTAGACCCAAAGTTTACGTGCAATACTGTAAAACACCCTGATGCATTAATGGTACGCAGATGTTTTACATTTTTTGGCATCGGTGACAGATGAAATGATGAATCAATATAACAAAATGGAGATGTGTGACTGTCTACCCAGCCCTTTTTGAAAAGTGCAGAGCTGAAGTGTTCAAACAGGACTGTGTCCCTTGCCACACAGCAAAATCCGTGAAATCTTGACTCAGTTATATATATATATATATATATATATATATATATATATATATATATATATATATATATATATATATATATATATATATATATATATATATATATCATTTCCTGTGGGCACCCCATTTGGGATGCATGCAGGGTCTCAATGAACTCTCTCCACCAATATGTTGTCTCTTGGCCATCTCCTTCAGGTCCCCACCAACACTCCTCTCCTGCTTCTTTTTTCATTGTCCTCAACCAGGTTTCCTCGGCACTACCTCTACCTCTTCTTCCTCTAGCAAGTCCACTCTGGCACATCCTGTATTAAACTACCTTTTTTTCTGTATATGTGCCCCAGCCACTTCCAGCGAGACAGTCTCACATATTCATTAACTGGTTCCACTCTCGTAATATCCCTTACTCTTGCATTTGTAACTCTGTCTTGCCACTTTACCCCAAGAATCCTTCTCAGTGTTTTATTCTCAAATCCTAATACTTTCTGATCTGTTGCAATTGTACTGTACCATGACTCATGCCCATAAATTAAAATTGGTCTAACCATGGACTTGAAAATTTCGCTTTAGTATGTACCGAAAGCATATTATTATTCCAAACAGATTTCAACATTCCAACTGTTCGCCAAGCCTGTCTAATCCTCTCCTCAATTTCATTGTTTAATGATCCATTAGATGATACAATCGTTTCCAGATATTTAAAGTTTTCTACATTCTTCACCACATTATTCCCAATTACACAATCGATTTGGTTCTCCACTTCCATATTAATAATTTCAGTCTTTCCACAAGTTATTACCAATCCCACTTTTTCTCCTTCCTCCACCAGAGAATCAAGCACCCTCTGCATCTCGTAAATACTTCCGCAAATCAGTACAATATCATCAACATAGTCCAAATCCATCAGCTTCTTATTTTCTTTCCAGTTAATTCCTGCACCTGTTCTCCTTACAGCCTTTTTAATAACATAATCCATAACCAAAACAAACAACAATGGCGAAAGAACTCCTTCTTGAATCACTCCTGACCTAACTTGAAATGGATCACTCAAAGAACCACCCACCATTACCTTTACAAAAAAGTGGTCACCTTCCATGCAGAGCTTCTAATAATAGTTACAAACTTTTTTCTGGTATGCCATAGAATCTCATAATTTTCAACATAGCTCCACGTGAAACACTCATCAAACGCCTTTTCAAAATCCACAAAACACATGTTAAGTGGCATTTTTCATCTCATTAGCTTGTTGCATTAGATGCCTTACTAATATAAATCTGATCATTAGCAACCTCTGACCCTTTCTAAATCCCGCTTGTTTCTTCTTTTAAAATTTTAATTTCAATTACTGGCTCTATTTCTGTTTCAACAAGATTTTGGAAAAGACTTTTTGCAACTACAGGTGTCAGTAAGGTTATCCCCTCCAATTGCAAAAACACACTTAAATCTCCCTTTTTTGGTATTTTTATAATCACTCCATTTTTCCACTCCTTCTGGAATTCCACCATTATCCCAAGCCACATTAAAAAGTTTCAAAAGCGCATTCATCAACTCGTCATTTTCCACCTTAAGCATTTCAGAATATTCCATCCTCTCCTGGGGCCTTAAAATTCTTTAACTCCTTCATAGATTTTTGCTACCTCTTCCAAAAGTTATATCCCCCTGTTTCTATCTGCAAATCTATCTCGGCTGGCAAAAATGTCGCTCTTCAAAGCTGGGATTGGTCTATTTAGAACAGATTCAAAGTTGCTCTTTCCACCTATATATATATATATATATATATATATATATATATATATATATATATATATATATATATATATATATACTCACTTATGGCATACGCCAGTCCAGTGCTTGCAGGGCCGATTTTTACTTGGTTCACAGACTACACCCACATCCAAAGACACCCCAACACTACAATTATATTTACAAGCACTTCTCACCCTACATACCAATCTCTACCAGAGCAGCCTAAAGCCCATTTGGCAGAGATATATTAACTGTATCGTCCCCACTATGGTCGGGAGTGGCCGGTCCTGCAAGTGGACACTCAAACAGCTGATGAGATGAGATGAAATATATATATAATATATATATATATATATATATATATATATATATATATATATATATATATATATATATATATATATATATATAAATATATATATATATATATATATATATATATATATATATATATACTATATATATCATATATATATTTATATATATATATATATATATATATATATATATATAATATATATATATCTTATATACATACATATATAATATATATATATATATATATATATATATATATAATATATATATATTTATATACATACATATATATATATATATATATATATATATATAATATATATATATATATATATATATATATATATAATATATATATTTATATATATATATATATATATATATATAATATATATATATATATATATATATATATATATATATATATATATATATATATATATATATATATATATATATATATATATATATATATATATATATATATATATATATATAATAATATATATTTATATATATATATATATATATATATATATATATATATATATATATATATATATATACATATATAATATATATATATATATATAATAATATATATATTTATATATCATACATATATATATATATATATATATATATATATATTTATATATATATATATATATATATATATATATATATATATATATGATCCTGTACCAAGAAATCATATAAAGGAAATCATTATACTGGTGTGATAAAACTATATAACCCGGGGTTTCTGGTAAGGTTAAGTGTCCCCCACATCCCCCATAAATCATTTATATATATGGCAGTCATTTCAGAGACCATAGAGGGCCCAATACCTGCCGGCGTAACCAAATGGGCAGATTCGTATGTACATGTGGAATGTGAGAAAGTATGTGAGGAATAAAGCAATATAAGATGGAAGTACGATAAATGTGTTCAAGAGTCTACGAGATATGCATTCCTGTGAAAAACGATTCGTAAAATGGCCATGTGAAGTGAGAGAGTGTGCGATGGCATTGTGTGACGCAGCGATGAATGTCGTGGAGTGGGAGGGTGTGAAATCAGTAATATCGGGAATGAATGGGCAAGGAAGATACAAGGGAGGAGTTGCTTCGTTGATGAATGAGGTGTGGCAGAGTGGTATGAGAGACCACAAATGTGTCAGCTCGAGGTGTATGTACATCAAGTTTCAAGTTTGAGAAGGTGAAAGTGGCAGTAATTGTAGCATATGCACCATGTGAGGACATGAGTGACATGAGTGAAAGACATGGTGAGCGAAAGACAGGGCTGGGTGAATGGGGACGAATGGGAGAAATAGTGGAATACCCAGGAGATATAAAGTGATTGTAATAGGGGATATGAATGGAAGAGTAGGCACTGGTCCTGAGAATGACATAATGGGTTGTTATGGAGTACCAGGAGAAAATGATAATGGGATGCGACTAATGGATATTTGTCAGGAGAGGAGGTTGTACATTTGTAAATCGTATTTCAAACACAATGATGCACATAAATATACATGGTAAAAAGGGAATGGGGATCGTGTTGAAAGAAGCCTGATTGATTACGTGCTCATAGAGAGGTCGATAATGGGAATGGTTGCTGATACGAGAGCCGTGAGAAGACGATGTGGAGGTCTGTCAGATCACATGATTGTGGTATGCAAGATCAAGCTGAAAGGTCATCCAGAACGATGCACTCCGCATCATGCTGGGTGCTCCACGTTGGACCCGGATTGAAAATCTGCGTATGGAGGGTGGGGTGCCGTCTCTGGCCCATCGCATTATGTTACGAGCGGCAATCGTCACACTGAAGATGATCCAGTGCCTGCCTCACCTGCCCGTCACTGCCCTCCTAAAACGCCTTCTCGGCTGCCCACCCGAGCCGGCCCCTCAGCGTGACTGGGCTCGCAACACGGCCGCTGTCATCCATGGACTGGGAGCTGCGGCGAGCCTCTGTCAAGACCCCGACTCCCCCTTTTCCGGATATGTTGATCCACCGCCATGGGATCCTCCTCTTTTTAATATAATTTGTCCATCGGAGGCTAAACCCCGCTCCTCGATTCCAGCACTCCTTCGCCAGGAGGGTCTCAGTAGGGTGGCAGCTCTGGCCTTACCAGACTCAGCCATCTATTACACTGATGGCTCTGTTTCCCCCAATGGCGCAGCTGGAGCAGCCTTTGTCACTGGGCAAATAGTGGAAGCTTGGCGACTCTCCTCAGGTGTATCCGCTTTCCAGGCGGAACTTGCGGCCATCCTGGGTGCTTTGCGCCATGCTCACCACCATCGTCGCAACCGAGTCATAATCCACACAGACTCTCTTTCCTCGATTCAGAGATTACGATCTTTCTCACTGCATGACAACGTCTTCCTCCTAACAGCGATCCATACATTCGCATCACTTCTTGTCCATAGGGGCGCAACGATTAACCTGCACTGGCTCCCGGGACATGTGGGAATCAGTGGCAACGAGCGTGCTGATCACGCTGCGCGCTCAGCTTGTGATCTTCCAGACATCACATTTCCACTACGACCTAGTCCCTCGCACCTCATCTGCACTCTCACTGCCACCATAGGAAGACTATCCCTAGAGGACCATCAGCTCTGGGTCACGGAGGGCTCTTGCTCTGCAAAATGGTATGCTACTGCCACGTCCTATTCCCTCCTGCTGCCCCCCCCAAGTCTACCTAATTTTATTGTAGTCCGGCTTCGAAGATTGCGTCTTGGGTTTCTCTGCTACAAGCAAATTGTGGGTATGGAGCCAGACCCATGTGCCCATTGCTTGTCCAGCTGTGAGGAGCCCCTTCTTCATTATCTTCTGGACTGCCCAGCCACCACCATGCTCAGGTCTGAGCTGGACTCGCCCCTTGAACGAACTGGTGACGTCTTTATGGACGCTGCAGCCGTTGTTGCCCGTGCTCCATTAAATATATTGATTACTACGGTAAAGGATTATCCTCCACCTCGCTAAAGCAAGTTCGCGCAAGTAGTGCGCACCTCTGACGGGCTCTCAGTTTGCCCGTGTCCCAGGAAACTGGGACGAATATCAAACAAACAAACAAAAGCTGAAAGGCGTGAGGTGGATCAGGAGAAAGAGGAGCAGACAGGGAGAACGACTGAAAGTTGAAAAGCTGAGGATCAAAGAAATGGCAGATGATTACAGGACCAAAGTAGAGGAGGAGTTAGAATCAGCAAATTGGAATGAAATGGATCTGGACGGCCTGTGGAATGCATATAGGGATTGCTTAGTTAGGAATACTAAAGCAGTATGTGGTGTGGCAAGAGTAACAACAAAGAAACGTACGGCATGGTGGGATGAGGAGATTAAGAGAGCGGTGGAGGAAAGAGTAAGAAGTGGCTAAAGCGGTTACAGGACAGGGGTTCAGTTGAAATAAGAAATGAAAATATTAAGAGCAAGACGCATGTGAAGAGACTAGTGAAGAAGAAAAAGAAGGAAGTAAATGATGATCTAGGAAGAATAATGAATGCGAATTACTCTGAAAATAGGAAGTTGTTCTGGAAAGAGGTGCAGATATGTAGAAGTGAAAGTGGAAGGAAATGTGATGGTGTGAAGGATGTAGGCTGTAGATTATTTACCCATAGGGATGAAGTAAGGACCAGATGGAAACAATATTTTGAAAGCCTGATGAATGGGAATAGAGAGAGAGCAGAGCAGCTGTAAACATGATTGGTTTTGGGGGTGTGCAGAGAAGGAATGCAGTACCAGGAGACGTGACACTTGCACAGGTGAAGAGTGCTGTGAAATGGCTGAAAAATGGGTAAGCAGCTGGGGTTGATGAGGTGTATGCAGAGATGCTTAAGCGTAGTGGAGAGAGGGGAATGAAGTGCTTGTTGGAGATATGTAAGAAGGCATGGATGAACGAAACTCTGCCTGCAGAGTGGAAAAAAGTTGTGATTGTATCCCTGTACAAAAATAAAGGTGAGCAATGTGAATGCAAGAATTGTCGTGGCTTAAGTTTATTGGGTGTGAGAGGGAAGGTATATGGAAGAATTATTATAGAGAAAGTAAGAGATATCATCAGTCCTAGAAAGTGATGAACAGGGTGGCTTTAGGAGTGGCAAAGGATGTGTGGATCAAATATTGGATCAAATATTGGGGGAAGCAGCCTAGGTATATAGATAGATAGATAGACAGAATAAGATAGCAGAGTAGGCTTGTGAGGAGGACCATAAGGTGTCTGTGGCATTTATAGATCTGGAAGAAAACATATGACAAAGTAGACAGAGAAGGATTGTGGAAAGTTTTGCGTATGTACGGTGTAGATGGTAAGCTGCTAGGTGCCATCAAGAGTTTCTATGGTGGTAGTGAAGCATGTGTAAGGGTTAATGGGCATCTAAATGAATGGTTCATGATCGGTGTTGGCGTGCTGCAAGGTTGTGTGATGTCGCCATGGCTGTTCAATATAAACATGGATGGGGTGATGAGAGAAGTAAAAACACGACTAATGGAGTGAGGGATGGCGATGATAATGAATGGTGATGGATGGAATATCTCATATTTGTTGTACGCTGATGATACAATACTGCTTGCAAGTACCGGACAAGAACATGGTAGGCTAGTGCAGAGTTTTGCTGAGGTTTGTGAGTGTCGTTCC
Organism: Coenobita brevimanus; assembly: GCF_032717465.1. Classification (NCBI taxonomy): domain Eukaryota; kingdom Metazoa; phylum Arthropoda; class Malacostraca; order Decapoda; family Coenobitidae; genus Coenobita; species Coenobita brevimanus. The sequence goes on from NC_137062.1 coordinate 27,776,829, forward strand.
TTGAGAGTAAAGGTAGAAAAGGCTAAAGTGATGGTTACTGAGAGAGAAGGTGAATTCCAGTGCAAGGTTACAGTGAATTGAGAGAGAGACTGGAATTGGTGAGAGAGTTCAAATACCTGGGCACAGTGATAGAAAAGAGAGGAAAATGTGCAAAAGAAGTGGAAAGTAGAATGACACAGGGAAGAAGAGTGGCTGGTGCAATGAAGGCCTTGAAAAGAAACAGAGGCTTGAGTGTCGCAGCTGCATGAGGCTTACATGAAGGAGTGTTAGTGCCAACTTTATCATATGGATGTGAGGCTATAGTGTGGCATGATAATGAAAAGTCAAGAGTAAGAGCAGTGGAGATGGGACTGCTGAGGAGTGTATGTGGAGTACAGAGGGTGGATAGAATACGAAATAATGTGATCCGTGAAAGATGTGGAGTGAGGAAGTCTGTGGACACCAGAATCGAAGAGAGTGTACTGAGATGGTATGGTCATGTGGAGAGAATGGATAACAATAGAGTGGTGAAAAAGGTACTGTATATCTGAGTGAATCTGAACGAGGGAGGAGGCGAGGTAGGCCAAGGAGAAGGTAGAGTGATATGGTGGATGAGTGTGTGAGGAAGAGAGGTTTGGAAGTCGGTGAGGCTAGGAAACTGACAAGAGATCGAGCTGGCTGGAAGGATGTTGTGAGGAGAAATGCATGATCAGGGATTTGGCACCCCTTCTTAACGTGGCAGCTTCCAGATTCACTCAATCAGATACGTTTATGTGAAGCTACAGAATGTGGTGAATGTTTTTGGCGTATCCGATAGAGCCAGGATTCCGGGGGCTTTAATGATGAGTGAATGGAAGCGTGGACCATTGGATTGGGCAATTTAAGGTTGTCTGGACATTGCTACTCCTCTTCCTGCCCTAGGGTGGGAAAGGAGATCCGGATGATGATGATTTAAAAAATATATATATATATATATATATATATATATATATATATATATATATCATCAGCCATTAAGGTCCACTGCAGGACCAGCCTATCCCTACCGAAGCAGGGACTGTCTGGTAGAGACTGTATGTATGGTGAGAAGTGCTTGTGAATGTGACTGTAGTGTTGTAGTGGCTTTGGACGTGTGTATAATCTGTGAACCAAGTGTAATCGGCCCGCTTAAGCCGACTGGGTGCAAGAATACTAGCATGCGACACTGGTTCAACCACAGCACTCCTTATGTCCGCCAAAGTAGTAAATGGCTCTGTGAATGCTTCCCAAAATTTTTAGAACTCTGGTGGGAGGCGAACCCACGTCCACTAGCATGCAAAACGGACACTCTACCACTGTACCACAAAAGCTCCATGTGTACGTACATATATATATATATATATATATATATATATATGCATGGGAAGATCTCACTATTCCTTGGTGCGTCCCTGAGTGGCAGATAGGGGATGGCCTTGTAGATGCGCAAGGTACCGAATTAGACTGCGAGGATCATGGGACCACCTGTAGATAGGTAGGGCTCCATTGAATATAACGAAAAGGTGGCACAAAACTTACATCTCACCAGAAACTATATGGCAGGGAGGTGAGATTATTTGCCACAATCCTCCAAACCAAACATGAGTTCTATTGCAAATGATTTGATGGGCGTTCCTGGTGGATCATCATCTACTAAAGGTCTAACCGCATTGCCTCCTGTGCTTACAGGCAGTGTGCCACCGAAAGTGAATAGGCACTGTGTTAGCAAGTTAGAGACTGGGATATTAAACAAACTGAAATCCAAGAAGAAACGCATTCAATGTAAGAAGCCCCATAGAAGATTACAAACTTGATAACTTAATGACTGAACGGGCAAACATTAGTTGGGATAATGTAGGTGTGAGTGAGACCTACAGAAAAGAAGAAAAAGTATTCAGCTCAAAGACTGCAACCACCTATTTTACAGGCAAGAATGAAAGAGTTAGTCGTGTGGGATTTCTAATTAACAGAAATCTTGCAGACAAAATTGTTAAATTCAGCAGTGTATCTGACAGAGGAGCATTGGCTGTACTTAGGCTGTGCAAAAAATATACCCTGAAAGTAATATAGGTATATGCACCAACTTTTTAAAGCATAGATAAAGAAATTGAAATATTCAGTGATTATGGAAGAAGAAAAAACTCATATACTATACCCATGGGAGACTTCAATGCAAAAGTTGGGAAATCAAAATATGGAGAAGCATGTATGAGAAAATTTGGAGTGAGAGAAAGGAATGAAAAAGGAGAAATGCTGGTAAATTTTGCTGAAATGTATAACATGAGAATAATGGACACTCTTCCACAAAAGAACAGGGAGAAAATGGACCTGGAAAAGCCCAAATGGAGAAACAAAGAATGAAATCGACTTGATTATAGCAGGTAAGAATAACACGATCACGAATGTCACAGATATCAGCAAAGTAAAAATAAGAAGTGACCATAGAATGGTGGGTTGCACAGCCAGATTCAGTTTCAGAAGTGAAAGAAATAAGATGATTGAAGATAAAAAGGTACACTCAATAAAAGTAAACGAAAACAAAGCAGCCTTTCAGTTGGAAATAATAAATAGTTTTCAGGCTCTATGTAATGCTGAATGTGACACCGAGGAGCTGAATGACAGACTAACAAAAGTGCTAAGAGAATCAGCGGAGGTAGTAGGAAAACCTAATACAACCAAAGCCAAAAAGTATTCTGAAGACACTCGAACTTACGAAAAAAAAGAAAGGAAATGAAAGTAAAAGAGAGAGAGAGAGAGAGAGAGAGAGAGAGAGAGAGATGAAACATAACGAGCGGAATTAAATAATCTTATTAACAAGAGACAAAGAGAAGAAAAAAGAAAGAGAAACTCGATCAGATCAAACAAACCATGAAAAAAGGAAAAAGTCTGAAACAGATCCGAAGTAAAATGGCACTAGGAAGGCAACAAATTACATAACTGAAAGACAAAAATGGTAAAGTCATTAAAATAATGAAAAGCTAAGGTAGTGAAGAGAGTTGAAGAATTTGACAAAGAACTGTATGCATCAAAAGCAGTAGTACCAATAGCTAACTTTTCAGTTGACATGTGAAATACCTGAGGTAACACCAGACGAAGTAAATATTTCCCTTAAATATTTGAAAGGAGGGAAGGCTCCGGGAGAAGATGGAATAGTAGCAGATTTACTGTTGGATGCAGGAGCAGAAGTACATAATAGGCTTACTCACTTATTTACTCAATGTATAAAGAAAAAGAAAATTCCAACAATGTGGTGTAATGCAATACTTATTTTACTTTACAAAAATGGTGACTCAAAAGATCTTAGTAACTATAGACCCTTTAACTTAATATCAATAATTTACAAACTTTGAACTAAAGACCTTATGAACAGAATGACAAAATTGGAGGAAAACCAACCTCTTGAACAGGCAGGATTCCAAGCGGGTATTCGACTATTGACCATCTACACACAATCAATCAGCTAATTGAGAAAACTACAGAATATAATAATCCACTGTGCTTAGGTTTTGTTGATTACGAAAAAGCTTTCGACTCAGTGGAATACATAGCAATTATAAATTCATTGCGAGAACAAGGAGTAAATGAGAACATTGTAAAACTGCTCAAAAACATATATAAAGAGGGAACTACTACAGCTAAATTACATAAGGATACGGAAAAATTAAGACTGAGAAGGGCGTGCTTCAGGGAGATACAGTTTCACTAAAGTTATTTACAGCCTGCCTAGAAAGTATTTTCAGAAAGCTAGGCTGGGAAAACAAAAAAGTGAACATAGATGGAGCCCTAATCTCAGAAACAGCAGGGACATCGCAAGAAATCTTAAATTACCTAAACAGAGAAAGTCTCAAAGTAGGGCTAAAGATAAACAGTAGTAAAACTAACGTTTAATCCACAAACACCAAAGAGGGTAATCAGAATAAGCGAAGAAATTCTTGAAGATGTCGAGAGCACAATTACTTGGGGCAAACACTAAAATTAACGAAAGATCATGATAACGAAAAAAAAAAAAAAAAGACGCACTACAGTTGGATGGAAAGCTTTCGGTAAACATAGAGGCGAAATGAAAAGTAGCTTGCCAGTTTGTTTGAAGCGAAAAGTATATAATGAATGTATAATTCCAGCTATGACATACGGCTGAGAGACCTGGAAACTGACAAAATCGATGGGAAATAAATTAATCAGTTCTCAGCAATGGAAAGGTCAGTGTTGGGAATATTTTTAAGAGACAGGAAAAGATCAACTTGGGTGAGAAAGCAGACGAAAGTCAAAGATATTACAGAAGCTGTAAAAGAACATAAATGGAGGTTCGCAGGCCATGTAGCAAGAATAAGAGATAACCGATGGAGCAAGAGCCTGACTGACTGGACACCAAAAGATTGTAAGTGTAGCAGGAAATGGCCAGACTGGAGGTGGAGAGATGAGATAGGGAAATTTGCAGGGAAAATGTGGCAAAGATTAGCTCAGTCAAGGAATTCATGGAGAAGGTTGGGGGCGGCCTTTGTTCAGCAGTGGACTTGTAAGGCTGATGATGATTTATATATATATATATATATAGATTTATATATATATATATATATATATATATATATATATATAAATATCTAAATATATATATCTAAATCTATATATATATATATGTATATATATATATATATATATATATATATATATATATATATATATATATATGCTACTGGAGCCCAGTGTCCCGAGTATTGAACAGAACTGGGATTTTTCAAGTGCCTATAAAGTAGGGAACCCCCGGGTAGGGACCTATGAGCTTTGCGACCATGAGCCGATAGGCAGGGGGGGCGGTGCGCTTAGTACCCTCCCAGTGTGATGCCTCACCCAGCACCCCTGGGATCCAATGGAATATTATATATATATATATTGTTATGGGGGTGTATATTATAGCACACTCTTAACCCTTAACTAAGCAACAAAAGGGATAAGGTAAAGCTTGCAAGAAAACTAACTTAAATTTACTGTACGCTATAACATACACAACCAAAGAAGAAACCAGGGTTCGTTTTACAAAAGGGAGGATTCATATAGGCCTCAGAATACAAATATAAAACAAGTTATTTCTTACCTAACCAGAACACACTCAGTGGAAGCTAAGTACTCACAAAGCTCGAGGAAACCTGGAGACTTCGAAGGTTAAATCCAGATATAAATCACACACTAGTGTAAATGGAGGAATGAACCAAAAATGGGACATGGTACACAAAGAGTGTGTTTTGTAATCAAAGTCACGTATTGAGTAGTGTTGGGGAAAAGTGCAACACAATGTGACAAAAGTGTAATGTGACAGTAAATGTGTACAAATGTGTACAAAAATGTGTAGACAAAAAATGAGACAAAATGTGTGTCTGTACAAAAAGAGACAAAAATGTGTACAGGTATGTGTGTACAAAATGAGACAAAAATGTGACCCTTCACATTTTCCTCGACCTTATAAAGGATACTTACTCCGCCTTTCTCAGCTAATTGACCACTAGGCTGTCTTAAAAATCTCTGTCCATACAGCAACAATGGAGGCACCTGCTACCAATGAGGGCCTTATACACTTTACACAGAACCAATTGTGTGACATCAAAAACGTGACGAAAGCACCATTTAGGCTTCTAATTGGCAAACATCCCTACTTTGCTCCTCCCACATTATGTCACACCTAGTATTTCAAGGACAAGAGGAATCTTCTGCGTAATTTGTGAGAAAAACATCTTGTGTGTTATCAGTTGGGAAGGCAAAAGTTGACCGCTGGGTAAATAAACGTGGGGACTAGGGTTACCCTAAGGCAGGAAACTGATAAGAGAAAAGATTTAATGTTCTTAACAGCTCGCTTCTCTCTCCTTTCATTATCATCTTATCTTCTATTTCACCCACTCACTACTGGGGTAACTACGCCAGTGACACCTCCCTTCCTGAGAGAAGAAATTTCCCTGGATACTGTACAATCAAGTTCTGGACACGTAATCTGCTAAAACATTACTAACACCTTTTACATGTCTTACATCAAGGGAGTATGCTTGCAAAAATAGGGCCTAGCAGGTCAATGTAAGATTATTGTCCTTAAATCGGGACAAAAATTTCAGAGAGTGGTGATCAGTGTACACTACAACACCTGACCCTGCACCAACATATACAGAGAAGTGTTGAAGGGCAAGTATGAGTGCAAAGAGTTCTTTCTCAATAGTTGAATAATTTCTCTGGGCCTTATTGAACTTTTTGCTAAAATAACACAAAGGCATCTCAAAGCCTTCATCATTATCCTGAAGCAAAACTGCTCCGGCCCCTAGGCCACTGGAATCAACAGCTAATTTAAAGGGTTTATCATAATTGGGAGCTTGAAGCATTGGGTGACTTGACAGGATGGCTTTGACTTTAAAATAGGCTTCCTCACATTCTGGCTTCCACTCATACTTGATCCTTTTCTTAACAAATCAGTGAGGGGAGCTACAAGATCAGAGAAGTTCAGGACAAAACGTCTGTAGTACCCTAACATACCCAAGAATTGTTGCAACTCTTTCTTATTTTTGGGTTGGGGGGAATTGACTATGGCCTGAATTTAACATCAGGTGGACTCACCTGGCCAAAACCGACCACATAACCTAGGTACTGCACTCGAGCCCTCACAAATTCACATTTAGCTAAATTAAGCACTAAATTAGCAGAGGACAGTCTTTGAAGCAAGGCATCTAGTTGGCTCAAGTGTTGTTCCCAGGTGTCACTAAAAATAACATCGTCAATGTAAGTAACACAGTTCTCAACATCCTTGGTGAGATCATTCATCAGCCTTTGAAAGGTGGCAGGAGCATTCTTCATACCATAGGGCATGACCTTACATTTATAAGTCCTGCCACCAACCACAAAACAGGAAATTTCTTGGGCCCTTTCTGTGAGTGTGACTTGCCAATATCCCTTCATTAAATCTAATTTTATGATAAATATAGCACTGCCTATTGCGTCCACACAATCATCTACTCTAAGAAGTGGGTAAGTATCAGTCTTGGTAAGGGAGCTGACTTTACGATAATCAATACAAAGGCGATGTGACCCATCGGGTTTTGGAACCACTATGACGGGAGCACCACTCACTTTGACAGGATTCGATTAACCCCTGCTGTAACATGTAGTTCAGCTCCTCTCGAACGATGGTCTGCTTCTGAGGACTAGCCCAGTAGGGGGACTGCTTTACGGGGCTGGCATCTCCAACGTCCACATGGTGCTGTGCCACTTCCGTCCGTCCTGGAGTGTCCCAGAAGACATCAGGGAACTTCCTGAGAAGGGCAACAAGCTCAGCACACCGCTCTCCAGTCAAGTGGGAGAGTTTATCAGTCAGTGTACTCCAAGCTTCCTGGTTTTCTCTCCAACTGATCATCTGATCCAAAGTCAAAGGGCAGCCCTCGTCCTCCGCCAACTCGACAGCCGACACATGCATGCAGCACTAGGGGGGTTCACGTCTCGCCTGTGATACTCCTTCAACATATTTATATGGCACAATCTTCGTTCCTTCCTCCGGTCTGGGGTAAAAATGACATAATTTACTTCACCTACCCTCTTTTCCACTAGATAAGGGCCTGCAAAACTTGCCTGCAGAGGCTAACCATGAATGGGAAGCAAAACAAGAACTTGATTGCCTGGGTGAAACACTCTGTGCCTAACTTTCTTCGAGTGGTCATACCACCTCTTCATCTTCTCTTGAGAGGACTCCAAGTGTGCCCTGGCTACTTCCATACTATAGGCCAGTCTTTCTTTAAATTTTGACACATAGTCTAGCAAGTTAATTTGGTCATCATCATTGATTTATTGTTCTTTGAGGAGTTTAAGAGGACCTCTTACTTCATGGCCAAAGATTAACTGAAATGGGGAGTAGCCCAAGGACTCGCTCGGTGCCTCTCTGGTTGCAAAAAGTAGGAAAGGCAAACACTTGTCCCATTCCTTTTCATCGACACATAGTTTTCTGAGCATACTCTTCAAAGTTTGGTGATACCTCTCTAATGCACCCTGACTCTGAGGATAATATGCTGAGGAAGTGATCTGTGAGATTCCTAACTCCTTAAGGGTTTGTCTGAACAGTTTGGAATTAAAATTACTGCCTTGATCCGACTGCACTTCTTTAGGGAGACCAAAACGGGTAAAGAAGGTTAGCATCTCCTTTACAACCAATTTAGCTGAAATATTTCTCAAGGGAATGGCTTCAGGATATCTAGTGGCCATGTCTAACATTGTGAGGATGTACTGGTGGCCTGAAGAGGTCTTAGGCAAAGTTCCAACAATGTCGACAGGGACTGTAGTGAATGGGGCTTCAAACACAGGTAGAGGAATCAAAGGAGCCGCAGGGATGGGGTTATTGCTCTTACCGACGAGCTGACAGGTGTGACATGACCTACAGAACCGAGAGACATCTCGACGAATTCCAGGCCAGTAAAAATGCTGCCAGATGCGGGAGAGTCTTCCTCACCCGTAAGTGACCTGCTAAAGAAGAGTCATGAGCAATGGACATAATTTTTTGCCTATAGGGTCTTGGAACCATCACCTGACGTACAGTCTCCCACTCATTATCATGAGTAACATTAGAAGGTCTCCATCTTTTCATTAACACGTTATTTGGCCTTAAATAATAACACTCTGTCAGTTCAGACTCACATTCATCTTCCCTAACTGCTGAGTCAATTAAAGTGGCAATCTCTGGATCAGATCTTTGCATATCTGCTAACTTTTCACTTGCATCAGTCTGGGGAGAATCATCAACTTCTGAGTCATTTAACTGGGCAAAAAAGGTATCACCAAGCCCAATATCATCATCGGCATTGCCAGTGCCATTACTGTCAACATTCTCATGGCTGGCTTTTGCCGTTATAGCTCTAGTTACAGCACATGCGGGAAACAATTTAGGACATGTATCTTCCAACTCTTTAGTCCTATCCTCACTCAGGGGAGTTTTTGACACACAGGGAACAGCACTCACCTGTCCTCCCTTCAAGTCATTACCCAGAAGGAAAGTGACCCCTTGTACAAGAAGCTGGTCAACAACACCCACACACACTGAACCAGTAACTAACTCTTACTGGAGCTTCACCTCAACTAGGGAACAGATATAAACTCAGCTATACCCTGCAGCAAGACACATTCATTAGGGGCAGCTACATCAACAATCCCTTTCAGCATTAGTGACTGTAAAGCTCCTGTGTCTCTAAGTATAGTGACTTCCTTACCACCTTTTCCATCAACTGAAACTAACCTCTTAGAAATAAAGTTAGCAAATAAATGACCTGGGGAGGAGTCACTTTGAGTACTGCTTGGGGGAGGACACTCTGATGGAGTCTTATTACCACTCTCACCTGAACCTGATGGCTGCACTGCTCCAGTCTTACTAGTGTCTAACAATGGCTCTACAGGAGTCTGTCTATCCACCACTGACGGCTCCACTCTGGCCTTATCAACAATATGCACCTGCTGGGGTTGTGTCTGACTACCGCTAACAATATCTGTGGGTGGCTGCTCTCTGTTAGTGTCAAAAGATCCCCAAGAGTTTACCAAAGTAATAGGTTTTAAAGAGGGGCTTTTCCCTTGTTTTTTTCCAGCACCAATCTTCCAAGTGCCCCGTTTTCTGGCAATACTGGCAAAACCTGACACTTTTTCTTGACCCTCTGGCAACACTGTCCTCACTTACTTTCGTAGAACTATCATGCTCTGGAGTTGCAGTGTTCCCACTAGTGTCACGACATTAACTTGCCTTTACCAGAAGAAGGGTTCACAAACACTGGTTGGTTCACACCCCTACCCTTAACAAATAACTAAGGCTTATGTTCATGCTTATGAATTATACTATAGTTATCTGCTACAACAGCAGCCTCAGCTAGGGTAGCTAAATCTTTCTCCACTAGGTATGTAGCCACATCCCTAGCTATCTTACCAGTGAAGTTCTCCAAGATAATTAATTCTTTAAGTTTAATGAAATCATCAACTTTCTTAGAATGAAACCATTGATCAAATAAGTCTGTGAGTACTCTAGCATATTCCGCATGAGTCTGATCTCTCTGTTTAAAGGTGGATCTAAATTTAAGCCTATATGCCTCTGGCACGAGTTCATATGCTTTGAGAATTGCATCTTTTAAACAATCATAGTTAGCACTTTGATCAACAGATAAAGAAATATAAGCCTCTTGAGCCTTTCCTTTCAAAACACTCTGCAGCAGTACTGTCCAAGAGTCTTTTGGCCACGAGAGACGACCTGCTACCTTTTCAAACATATTGAAATACTTAGTGACGTCTTGCTCATTAAAGGGAGGTACTAGCTTAATGTTCCTAGCAACATCAAAAGATTCCTTGGCAGATGAACTATTAGATCCAGGTAAACCAGGGTGCTTCAGTCTGTATTCGTGATCCATTTCCTTTTGTCACATTTGAGCCTGTAATTTTGTATCCTTTTGTCTCATTTGAGCCTGTAATTCTATTTCCTTCATTTTGGCATTCCATTCTTGTTCTCTCATTTTGGCTTGCACTTCTAGTTCCCTCAGCTTAATTCTGGCTAACTCAAGTTGCACTTTGTCACCAGTATCATGAGCAGAAAAATCACTAGGGCCAGGTATCTCCGATGCCAAAGGCTCAGGGTCAACACCTTGTGCAGTATCAAATGGCTCAGAACTAGCTATAGGAGAATCACTTTGCTCAAACATGGTGTCCAGTATTAAATCAAGTAACTTAGTCGTAGTGACTGAGGCAGGAAATCTCAACTGTAAGGCCTGGGCAAGCAATATAAGCTCGTGTTTTGTGAGTGTTTTCACTCTGGTTGGGGAAGGCTCAGAATTCAAAAATGTTTTCACATCACTATCACTCGTTAGGGCAATGATTACTGATTATAGTTAAGTAGGTAAGAGTAAGCACTGTGTATGTGGCCAAGGATGCCAATATTATGTCACAGAGCTATCCTGGTGATGTCATCAAATTGTTATGGGGGTGTATAGTACAGTGCACTCTTCAACCTTAATTAAGCATCAAAAGGGATAAGGTAAAGCTTGCAAGAAAACTAACTTAAATTTACTGTACACTATAACATACACAACCAAAGAAGAAACCAGGGTTCGTTTTACAAAAGGGAGGATTCATATAGGCCTCAGAATACAAATATAACACAAGTTATTTTTTACCTAACCAGAACACACTCAGTGGAAGCTAAGTACTCACAAAGCTCGAGGAAACCTGGAGACTTCGAAGGTTAAATCCAGATATAAATCGCACACTAGTGTAAATGGAGGAATGAACCAAAAATGGGACATGGTACACAAAGAGTGTGTTTTGTAATCAAAGTCACGTATTGAGTAGTGTTGGGGAAAAGTGCAACACAATGTGACAAAAGTGTAATGTGACAGTAAATGTGTACAAATGTGTACAAAAATGTGTGTACAAAAAATGAGACAAAATGTGTGTCTGTACAAAAAGAGACAAAAATGTGTACAGGTATGTGTGTACAAAATGAGACAAAAATGTGACCCTTCACATTTTCCTCAACCTTATAAAGGATACTTACTCCGCCTTTCTCAGCTAATTGACCACTAGGCTGTCTTAAAAATCTCTGTCCATACAGCAACAATGGAGGCACCTGCTACCAATGAGGGCCTTATACACTTTACACAGAACCAATTGTGTGACATCAAAAACGTGACGAAAGCACCATTTAGGCTTCTAATTGGCAAACATCCCTACTTTGCTCCTCCCACATTATGTCACACCTAGTATTTCAAGGACAAGAGGAATCTTCTGCGTAATTTGTGAGAAAAACATCTTGTGTGTTATCAGTTGGGAAGGCAAAAGTTGACCGCTGGGTAAATAAACGTGGGGACTAGGGTTACCCTAAGGCAGGAAACTGATAAGAGAAAAGATTTAATGTTCTTAACAGCTCGCTTCTCTCTCCTTTCATTATCATCTTATCTTCTATTTCACCCATTCACTACTGAGGTAACTACGCCAGTGACTGTATATATATATATATATATATATATATATATATATATATATATATATATATATATATATATATATATATATATGGAACAGAGAAAGATAATGTACACTTTAAGTGAGAATACTAAAAATCACTACTGTCCCATAAAGTTCCAGGTTCAAAACAAAAGAGTTAGGTAAAATTGCAAGTTAAAGTTTAATGCTCAAACTAACAACTAAACATTCAGGACTCATAAGGATAATGTCATGGCAAAAAAAGGTTAAATATATGGTTAACTGCAATAGCCTCTATTAACACGAAATTAGCATGAGTAAATTTATCTAAGTCAGCCCTGCTAAAATGAGATACCAGATAATACTCAGTGAATGCCAGATATATTATTACAGATACAAAATATTATTAATGATGGCTGACAATAAGAACCTTACATAAATTACAAAAACCTCACTAGGCCTACAAATTAACAACTTATGCTACACAGTACAAGAAAAAATGCAACAGCAGTTATACTCAAATTACACACAGCTGCTAGATGGCTGGAGACTTCCTGAGCACTCACAATAACAACTGTACAGGGGAGAACAGATTTGTGAACAAAATGAGGAGCAGATCTAAGTGGCAATAATGCAGAGACTGAGCTCATTATATAGGGGCCAGCAGAGCTTGATACAACTTGTAAGAAGGACGCGCAAATGAAGCCATAGGGGACAAAGAGCTGACAATCCTACTCTGAACAACAGAAAGGACGACTTACTCTACTATAACAGTAGAAGGGGGGAACTGAGGCAGAACACGCTCGTGATCAAACATGCAGCATACTGTGCGTTAAAATTACACAAAGGATGATGAAATCATAGGCTATGTAACACCTCCCCACAAAGAAAAAGAAATTTACAAAGGAAATTTCTTATTACTCTAAAACAATCTGTCTAAAGTCTAGATAAGCAATCTGCAATAACATTTTCTTTCCCCTTGACATGTTGTTTGTCTAATGAATACTCCTGAAGAAGTAGACTCCATCTTGTCAATCTCTGATTTTTTTCTTTAAACTTACTAAGGAATTTCAGTGGGTTATGATCGGTATAAATGACTATGGGGTCAAAACCAGAACACAAATAAAATGAAAAATGCTGTAAACCCAAAATCAAGGCCAAAAGCTCTTTCTCAATAGTTGAGTAGTTCTTTTGAGGTGGAGTGAGCTTCTTACTGTAGTAAGATACAGGGTGTTCAATACCCTGATCATCCTCTTGCAGCAAAACAGCCCCAGCTCCTGTATCACTTGCATCAACAACCATCTTAAAAGGCTTAGCAAAATTTGGAGTAGCGAGCACTGGCTGACTCAATAGGATAGCTTTAAGTTTGTTGAAAGAGGATTCACAGTTATCGGTCCAGACAAATTTAACTCCCTTTTTCAGTAGGTCTGTAAGTGGTGATACAAGAATTGAAAAGTTAAGAACAAATCTCCTGTAATAACCTACCATTCCCAAAAATCTTTGTAGCTCTTTCCTACTTTTAGGCCTGGGAAGATCACTTATAACCTGAACCTTAGCTCCTGGTGTGCAACATGTCCATCACCAATTACGTACCCAAGGTACTGAACTTTAGCTTGACCAAACTCACACTTTGATAAATTAGCTACAAGATTAGCATGAACCAAACGCTCAAGAAATTTACTGACATGGCATAGGTGATCTTTCCAGTTGTCACTGAAGATTAATACATCATCAATATAAACAACACACCCTGCCAAACCCTCTGTTACAACATTCATGAGCTTCTGAAATGTGGCTGGTGCATTCTTCATACCATATGGCATTACAGAACATGCAAAAGTCTTTCCTAGTGTTACAAAACATGAGATCTCCCTAGCAAGTTCAGTCATAGGTACTTGCCAGTATCCCTTTAACAAATCAAACTTACTTATGTACCTAGCCTTTCCGATCTTGTCTATGCAATCTTCCACACGAGGGAGAGGGTAAGTGTCTGTTTTGGTTATCTGATTAACACGTCTGTAGTCGATGCAAAGCCGCTGTGACCCACCTGGCTTAGGGACTAGAGTGACAGGAGACCTCCACTCGCTCTGACAGGGCTCAATCATCTTGTGGTCCAACAGGTAGCCAAGCTCCTTCTGGATGAGAGGAACTTTCACTGGGTTCACACGGTAAGGAGGCAGTTTAACTTGCTTTGCGTCTCCAACAACGACATCATGCATCAACACAGTAGTTCTTCCTCGAGTGGCACGGAACACTTGCGGGTACTCCTGCAGTAATGCCGAAAACTCCTGCCTTTCCTCGGGAGGTAGATGAGAAAGCTTAGTCTGGAGATCATTCATGATATCAGGATTCTTCCCCAAACTATCACTCAGGCTCATACTGCATGGGAGAGCTTCACTTGCAGACTCGGGTGGAACAGCTACAGTGCAGACTGGATTATTTTCGTCCCGCCTGTGATATAACTTTAGCATGTTGATGTGACAAAATTGCTTGTTCTTTCTACGATCTGGTGTAGCGATGACATAGTTGACATCACTGAGTTTCTTCTCCACGAAATAAGGACCACTAAACTTGGCTTGCAGAGGTTGCCCATGAACCGGTAGCAGAATCAAAACCTGATCTCCTGGCTGAAAGTGGCGTAACCTGGACTTCTTATCATACCAAGTCTTCATCTTCTCCTGAGCAGCTCCTAAATTCTCTCTCGCCAGCTGTAAAGCAGTGGACAGCCGTTCTTTGGACTTCATCACATACTCCAGCAGGTTGACGTCATCTTCCTCTGACAGCCAGCATTCCTTGAGTAACTTAAGGAGTCCTCTTACTTCATGGCCAAACAGTAGTTCAAAAGGTGAGAAGCCCAGTGATTCATTTGGAGATTCTCTTGCAGCAAACACAACAAATGGAAGACCTTTATCCCAGTCTTTCTGATGTTCCAAACAGTATTTCTTGAGCATCGATTTGAGTGTTTGATGATATCTCTCCAACGCTCCTTGGGTCTGGGGATGGTAAGCTGAAGACGTGATCTGGGTGATGCCCAACTCTCTCAGAGACTGCTCGAAAACGTTTGACATGAAATTACTTCCCCAGTCTGACTGTACCTCCTTGAGCAGACCAAACTTTGTGAAGAACCCTAGCATTTCCTTAACCACGTTCTTTGCTGAGATATTTCTAAGTGGAATGGCTTCAGGATAACGAGTAGCCATATCAATCAGGGTCAACACATAAGAAAATCCTGAAGAAGTCTTAGGAAGAGGGCCCACAATATCCACCAACACACGGGTGAATGGCGCCTCAAAAGGAGGAATGGGAACTAGAGGTGCAACCTTTTCGGTCTGATTACACTTCCCCACAACTTGACAGGTGTGACAAGACTTACAATACCAGGAAACATCCCTGAAGATACCTGGCCAGTAGAAGTGTTTCAAAATGCATGTCACAGTCTTCCTCACTCCAAGGTGTCCTGCCAAACTGGAATCATGAGCCACTCTATTGATATCCTGCCTACAAACACGAGGGATGACAACTTGATGTACAGCCTCCCATTCACAGTCGGCTGATGCTGTTGGGGGTCTCCACTTCCTCATAAGTACTCCTGACTTTATATAATAACAAGTAGAAGCACCAGCTGACTCTTCCTCACTGCAAGCAGAGTTAGCTAGACCTTTCAACTCAGGATCAGCAACCTGCAACTCAACCAACTCTTGACGAGACAAATTATCAACACTACGGGGTACTGCCTCATCTGGTGAGTGGTCCAAATTAGCAAGAAAAGTGTCAGCTAGGATAACATCATCATCATCATTATCCTCTAAATCACCAGTAACTTTAGACTTAACCCTAGTGACAGCACATGCAGGGAACACATTAGGGACATCACAATCCTGGGTCGCAGCCACTGCCTCACTAGACAACTGAGGAGCTAGACACACTTGACTTCCACCAATATCATTTCCAAGTAAGAAAGTTACACCTGACATTGGGAGTGTCTCAACCAACCCAACCATAACGGAACCATTAACAAAACCAGACTCTAAATTCACTCTGCACAGAGAGACAGAGAAGTAATTATTCCCTACGCCTTGTAAGATTACAGTTTCATCAGAGGAATTAACATTGGAGCCTAGAACACTGGTCAGTATAAGGGATTGGCAAGCACCTGTATCACGATATATTTGAACTGATTTCCTGTCATTACTGTCCAGAGGACTGACAAAACCATCAGACAGGAAATTAGCACATGAACTCTTGAGAGTGTTACCCATGTTACTGCTCAAAAGAGGAGCTCCATCATGAGAATTTAAGTTACCCCTCAAAGCAGGTTCAGTTAACTCAGTTAAAGAATTCTGGGAACTCTCAAGAGTGGACACTAGACCAATTGACTGAATATTTAAAGACTCCTTTTTCTTCACATCACGCTGTCTCCTGAAACATTTCTCCGTAGTATGACCAAGCTTACTACAATAAGTACATTTACTTTTCTGAAATCTAGAGGTGGAGCTGGTATTTACTTCCTGAGAAACATCATCTTTATTCTCTTTCCTGTTACCTGTACTCTGAGTAGAGGCAACGTACTTACTCTCAGCTTTCCCTTTTTCTTTAGAATATCTCTTGTGAGTGAGAACATATTCATCAGCTAAAACTGCAGCATCAGACAAATTATCTATTCTTCTCTCATCAAGATATAGGCTTACATCTTTATTAACACACCTCTTGAAGTCATCCAGCAAAATCATCTGCTTAAATTTACCAAAATCAGAAACCACATTCTTAGAATTTAACCACTGCTCTAACAGATCTTCTTTTATTTTTGCATACTCAACATGGGATTGCTTATCTTGCTTATAAGTTGTCTTAAATTTTACTCTATAGGCTTCAGGAACAAGCTCATAGGCCTTAAGAATCAAGCTCTTAACTGCATCATAATTATCAGATTGATCCTGAGGCAAAGATGGATAAGTTACTTGAGCTTTACCGGTGAGAACAGTTTGAAGGAGTACTGGCCAATACTTTTTGGGCCAATTAAAACCTGTAGCTACCCTCTTAAACATCTGAAAATACTTTGTTAAATCAGATTCATTAAAAGGAGGGACAAGTTTAACATTTTTAGCCACATCAAAATCATCAGAGCTAGATGATCCAGTTCCACCTTGTTTCATGCGATACTCATGGTCTGCCTGAATCCTAGCTAGTTCAATTTGTGCCTGAGCCTGTATCTGTGCCTCGTGAATCCGAGCCTGAGATTCAGCCTCCTTAGCATTTGCTTGAAATTCAGCCTCCTTAACACGAGCCTCCTGCAGGGCTAGCTGTAACTTAGCTATTTCAATCTGCGTTTGCTCATTTGGAGGAGTTACATTAAACAAGCTCTTATTAATCATGCCAACAATTTGATCTTTAGAATGATGAGAGTGAACTGCAATTCCCAATTGTTGAGCAACAAGCTTAAGTTCATTCTTTGTTCTGTTTTCTACATCACACACTGTTTGCACATTTGACAAAAAATCTTTGGCTTCATCAAGCGTAGTAATAGTAGACATCATGAATAAATCACAGTCACAAAATATCAAGCAATATTCTTATGATAATATCCTGAATATCCTGGCGAGGTCGCCAAATTTATGTTACGGAACAGAGAAAGATAATGTACACTTTAAGTGAGAATACTAAAAATCACTACTGTCCCATAAAGTTCCAGGTTCAAAACAAAAGAGTTAGCTAAAATTACAAGTTAAAGTTTAATGCTCAAACTAACAACTAAACATTCAGGACTCATAAGAATAATGTAATGGCAAAGACAGGTTAAATATATGGTTAACTGCAATAGCCTCTATTAACACGAAATTTGCATGAGTAAATTTATCTAAGTCAGCCCTGTTAAAATGAGATACCAGATAATACTCAGAGAATGCCAGATATAATATTACAGATACAAAATATTATTAATGATTGCTGACAATAAGAACCTTACATAAATTACAAAAACCTCACTAGGCCTACAAATTAACAACTTATGCTACACAGTACAAGAAAAAATGCAACAGCAGTTATACTCAAATTACACACAGCTGGTAGATGGCTGGAGACTTCCTGAGCACTCACAATAACAACTCTACAGGGGAGGACAGAGATGTGAACAAAATGAGGAGCAGATCTAAATGGCAATAATGCAGAGACTGAGCTCATTATATAAGGGCCACCAGAGCTTGATACAACTTGTAAGAAGGACGCGCAAATGAAGCCATAGGGGACAAAGAGCTGACAATCCTACTCTCAACAACAGAAAGGACGACTTACGCTACTATAACGGTAGAAGGGGGGACTGAGGCAGAACACGCTCGTGATCAAACATGCAGCATACTGTGCGTTAAAATTACACAAAGGATGATGAAATCATAGGCTATGTAACAATGTGTATATCTATATATATATATATATATATATATATAGATATATATATATATATATAGATATATATATAGATATATAAATAGATATGCAGTATATATAGATAGATATAGATATATATATATATTGTTACATAGCCTATGATTTCATCATCCTTTGTGTAATTTTAACGCACAGTATGCTGCATGTTTGATCACGAGCGTGTTCTGCCTCAGTCCCCCCTTCTACCGTTATATAGTAGCCGCGGCGAGAAATGATTGCTGTGGTGGGGCAGCCGGGATGACCTGGGATTCCCCCACTGTAGCCATATCCACATGTCACCGACCATCGGCCACCGCTGCAGCCCCGCTCCATGATCCTTACCCTGTGTCTCTGGCTTTCTCTTTCTCTCTCGGTTTCTATATAAACTGGTGTATTTCCAAAACTAATTATGAAATTATTATGACTTTTGTTCCACACCACCTTTGAGGTAAAAATCAAGGAGAGTTTTCTGTATAAAGGTTTCCCCCCCCTCCTAAATGTGTCATATGAGCGGGGGAGTGCGGCCTTGCCGATACCTCCACCTGACCTATAATTATACACTCGCCAGAACTGACCTGCCCTCAGACAAGGGGGGGGGAAACCTTTATACAGAAAACTCTTCTTGATTTTTACCTCAGTGGTGGTGTGGAACAAAAGTCATAATAATTTCATAATTAGTTTCGGAAATACAGCAGTTTATATAGAAACCGAGAGAGAAAGAGAAAGCCAGAGACACAGGGTAAGGATCATGGAGCGGAGCTGCAGCGGTGGCCGATGGTCGGTGACATCCTACCTCTATGGTCGGTGACATGTGGATATGGCTACAGTGGGGGAATCCCCGGATGACCGGCTGCCCCACCACAGCGTTCATTTCTCGCTGCGGCTACTATAGTAGCGTAAGTCGTCCTTTCTGTTGTTGAGAGTATATATATATATATATATATATATATATATATATATATATATATATATATATATATATATATCTGTAACAATTAGACTTAAACAGCTGTAGGTTTAAGTTTTGAGTGAAACATCTCCGGGGAAGCGAGTTCCAGAGAGATGCAGTTCGGGGTATGAAATAATTCTGCAATATGGCTGAGTGTCATTCCAGTCATAAGCACTTCCAGATGCCCGTGTAGCACGAGGGAAGGCATGGAGAGGTGGTAAAATGGATGCAGGTTCGTCTGAGCATTTGCTATAAAAATATCTGTAAAATAATGCAAGGGAGGCAACATTCCTTCTTACTTGTAGGGGAGGTAGTTTATTAGTAACAGGAGAGCTATTAATAATTCTAACAGCTTTGTTCTGAATTTTGTCTAGTTGTTTTAATGCAACCTCTCCACATCCATTCCGAAAGGGTGAGCAGTATTCAAGCTGAGTGCGCATATGACTTTTATAAATTATAGCTAACTGCTCGTCAGTGAAGAAGTTACGGACTCTGTAAAATAATCCAAGGTTCTTTGAGGCAGTTTTAGCAAGCGATCTGACATGAGAGGTCCAGCTGAGGGCATTGTTAAGTGACACCGAGAATTTTAATACTTTTGGAGATGGGAATATTTGTAGCATTGAAGGTAATATACGAATCTTTTTTTTTTTTTTTTTTTTTTTTTGTGTCCGACTCTGGGCATAGGCTTCACAGCCTGGTATCAAGGCCCAGCAGTCCTCCTACATACCATACACCTCTACATGTCACCACTTTGGCGCTAACACCCACCGTCCATATTGAACACATGCTAGGGCTGTCTCATACAGGACTGGTGTATTGGTATTAGCGGAGGTATTTTTACGACATGTTGGCGGGTCTTCTGGTAGATCAGTAAAGCCTGATTTAACGAAATTCAAATCCTTAAACTGTTCCCTGCCCCAGCCGGGATTCGAACCTGGGTCCGTAAGGACTGCAGGCCACCTCTTTACCGATTGAGCCACCGCCTCCCCCAATGTCCGTCTGTTAGTAAATTGTATATATTTCGTTTTACTAGCATTAAATGAGATAAGGCTGTTTTGTCCCCATTCACTGATCGTAGATAAGTCTTGATTTATGAAGATGGCTGTACAGAGCTGAGAGTTGGAGATATCAGACTTTGTAAATGGTGTCTGAGTGTGAATGAAGTATGAAGTATTGAGTCATCTGCATATAAATGGACGGGATTGTGGGTGAAAGATAAGAGATCATTAACATGAACCAGGAACAGGGTTGGTGCCAGAACTGATCCCTGCAGCATGCTGGCGTTAACTGAATGGAAAATGGAATATACATCATCTACTTTTACTCTTATTTTTTTGTCACTGAGATATGAGGAAATTAAAGGAACAAAAGACTTTAGTTCATAGCAAGGGTCTTTAGCCAACAGGGAACGGTGCCATACTCAGTCGAGAGCTTTAGAAATATCAATGGCTATTGCATGAGTTTCTCCATGTAGGTCGATTGATTGGTGGATGCTATGAGTCATGGGATTGTGTATGTGAATGGTGGATCTTTCATGGCGAAAACCATATTGTCTGTCACTAATTATGTTGTTGGATTCAAAATATTTAACAATGTGCTTATTAATTAAAGTTTCAAATACCTTACCAAGGGAAGTTGTGACAGCTATTGGTCTGTAATCATAGGGGTCAGAGGAACTACCTTTCTTTGGAACTGGGTGGATATTGGCTTCTCTTTATGAATTAGGGAATGAATAAGTACTGTATGTATGCATAGTCTGAATAATTTAGCAAGAACAGAGGCAAGTTCTGGGGAACACTTTTTCAAAACAATTGGCGGAATTCCATATGGTCCTGGAGCTTTGTTGATGAGTAAATTGTCTAGGATGGATTTTACGTATCTTGTCTGTATTTTAAGTGTAATAATTTCGGAGGAGTCAAGCTCTAGTACTGGGATGTTCTGGCTGGCTTCTTCTATGGTAGAATTTCTGGCAAATGTACTGGCAAAGATATCTGGTTTCTCATGCGGGTCTTTTGTAATATTGCCATCTGAAGATTTTAGTAGGGGAGTGGATGATGACTTAATAAAGGTATTATTGAAAGAACTGAGAGTTGACCAGAATATTCTTTTGTCATTAGGATTGTTAAGAATTTTTGATGCTTGATTTTGAAGAAAGTTTGATTTAGCGAGATTTATTACAGCTTTTGAATGGTATCTAGCAATTTTAAATTGAAAGAGTGTTTCAGATGTTTTTGATTTTAAGTAAGAGTTATATGCTAATGACTTTTGGGATGTTGCTCTGGCACATTTGCTATCAAACCATTTTGGAGAGTTCGATCTTTTAGTGAACTGTTGACTTGGTATGAATAAATCCATACCAGCTATTATTAAGTCGCAAATGTGGGACTCGGTGGAACTGGTTTCACTAGAGAAGAAAGACTGCCATGGAATGTCAGCAAGATAGTTTCTAAATCCATCCCAGTTTGCCCTATCAAAGTGCCATCGGGTCACCCTGACAGGTTCAGAACGGGGAGGTGTGGGAAGGCTAACTAATGAGGCTTTGATGAGATTGTGGTCAGAGGATCCAAGTGGTGACAGTACCTCTATCCTGTATTGATCTGGATTATTTGTCAGGAATAGATCCAAGAGATGGGCATTATGGTCAGGACTTTCTGGTATTCTGGTTGCGTGCTTTACCAGCTGGGTGAGATTAAACGATTCTGCAAACAACTCGCACTCTAGACCAGCGTCGTCAGTCCTGGCAGAATGCAATAACCATTCAACATTATGTATGTTAAAATTACCCAAAATGGTAATTTTGGTGCTAAGGGCAAGGTTAAGGTTACTCAACTGTGTGGATATGGAATCAAATACACTGGGTTCCAAAGAAGCACTGGGGGAGTGATAGACTACACAGATATATTTGGTAACATTTTGACAATTTATACAACGAGTAATCAAAACTGGATGAAGTGAAGTTTACAATGGTGTCAACTGCATATTGAGATTTGATATCTATATCTATGTCTATATCTATCAATCTATTTATCGATATATAGATATATAGATATAGATATAGATAGATAGATAGATATAGTTTTAGGTATAGATATTATTCGATGTCATACCACATGCATAGCAAATATTTTATGCATTTTATTGATGTTTTGTTTGTATCGATATTTTTTTCTTCATCTACAAGGCCCAGTCCATGAAATGTACAAAATCCAATTTGCCCATTTCATAAAATGAGCAGCAAATGTGACCAGTTCATAAGTCTCAGTTCATGAGCTGGGCATAATTGCTGGTCATTTCACTAACTGGTCAGTCTTACAAATGGGGCATAACATAATCGGTACACATTGGTTGGAAAGTGTGGTTAGTTAAGAGATGTGTGTGTGTGTGTGTGTGTGTGTGTGTGTGTGTGTGTGTGTGTGTGTGTGCAGGTTATTGTTGTAAAGCGTACAGCCATGATCCAAAAGGTATGAAGGCCATGGGGATACCTTGGTCTAAATATCTGGAAGATATTCACTAAATGCTGGAACATTACTGGAGACAAAATTTATCGGTTTTGTCTCCCAATCAATGCATTTCCCCTCACTCGGTCAGATATAACTGGCCCAGATAGACACTTGTCACTGAAAAAAAAAAAAAAAGTTTTCTTTATTTTTCCTGTTTTTAAAACGTTTGTTGGCAACCAAGTGCAAAGAACAAGATGTGAATAACACCAGCATCCTGCAGTTGTGGCCCATGGCGGGGTGATGTGTGGGAGGATGAATTAGTATTCCAAAGTGTTAGAGAGTGATATGGTATGGTATGCTGTGTACTGTGGCTTCAGTGAAATCGCTGAAGTCTTTAGGATTGAGCCGCCTCGTTTCTGAAAAACGTTAGTGAGAGACAGACAAATTAGCCCCCCCCCCTTAGAGATGTGCATGAGACATGCTTGCATACTTTCTGAGCCAATTACAGTTTGATTTTTAAAAATACAGCTTGTGAGAAAATGATGCTCGCGTTCTTGATCATTAATCTGTCTTGTGATTTGTATAAGAAATTGATTACTGTCAGTTCCATGTTTATTTCGACTTACATTGTAGTTGCACTTGAGTTTCAAAGTTCTTCCAGCAAATCAGTAAAATCATTGCATAATTCAGTTTCTTTATAGTCACTCAGCTCCAAAGCAATTAGACATAATACTGAATTAGCCAAGCGGATAAGACGATTGTAGATTTACGAATACACTGAAAGTCAGATTCAGAAGTCAAGTTGAGAGACAAGATATTTTTGGTGCTGTTTTGACAGTGGTTAAAATATCTCACTTTAATTTCACTTCATCTTGAAATCCTTCACTACCTTAAAACTTTTTTTTTTTTTTCTTACAACGTCGAGAAATCAAAATAATTCCAGACATTTCCCTTTAATGCCAAAAAAAAAAATAATAATAATAATAGGAACGTATTTTCCAGGAATCAGAAGGCTCCCCAACAATTCTTACCAAAAATTTCCAGGTATCACTTTACTTTCCTGCTGAGTACTTTCCAAGCAGATTCTGTCGATGCGAAGAAGAATTTTAAAAAAACTGCTTGAAAATATTAATACGCAATATGCAAAGTACACTCCCTCATAACAAGCGAGAAAGTAGTTATAGTGCCTCTAAAGCCCGCAACAATACGAGCCGTAGTGTTCAATCACATCATTACCAGGGCTTTCCTTAGCTAGACAAGTGCATTCATTTACTCTTTGTTTTGTGTCGCTCTGTGAAACCGTCATTCGGGGTTAAGAAATGAACGCGTCGAGCAAGGAAGAGGGTGGGACGGGTTGGAGTTTTGGTGACTGGTGTCCCTAGGGCGGGAAAGAATATTCAGTGATAATGGGTGCTGCTGGGTTGGTGATTAAGACAAAGAACCTAGTGAATAATGTATAAATGATGAAGTTAGTGTTTAGTCGTGAAGAAAACGAGAGAGCGGGAAGTCTGATAGCCTAACCCCACCACGCGCCAAGTGACAAGTTGCCACACGCACTACTCTGCTATACTGCTGCACCTTACACAGCCAGCTGTCACGTTGTAATGCACAACACCTCTCACCTTCGTTTTTCATCCATTTTCATTTATTTGTGTGTATAGGCTTATTCCTTGATACTTTATTTTTCCGATAATATGCCGTCCTACACGGGTGTATACTAGATAAATTGCCCGCCCATTAGGGGTTACAGATGTTCATGGTGAAGGTTTGCGAGAAGGAGCTGTGTACAGACTCACACATCTGAAATGGAACAGGTTGGTGTTGATCTCCCAACAGAGGTCACTTCATTCTTTGTAAAAATATCTATTTTCTTTAGAATGAGATATTTAAATAAAATAATTACTATGAACACGAGAAAATCTGGTGTAAGTAGAGGTTCATTAAGGAAAAAAAAATGAAAGCAATCAGATAAATCACCAATGAATGTCAGTTTTTGTTTTGAATGTCAGTTTTTGTTTGTATGTTCTATATCCCTATCACATGATTAAGTCATGCTTAATTTACCATATTCTTAGCCACTACTGACTGTTCCATCTCTTGTACAATTATTAGAATCTTTTTGTATGATTAGACTTGATTTAGGTTAATGTAGCTATTTCTTTTAACCCCTTCAATTTGAGGGCGTGCTTTTAATGTTTTCTTACTAAAGCCGAGGGTTAAAAATTGTCTTCCAGACAGTTTTTAACCCCTTCACCCTTCAGGGTCTCACTAAACTGAATAAAATCGTCTGATGTTCGTAGGAAGAAAACAAAGAATATATCTTTGGACTGAAGGGGTAATATTATTGTCCGTTGCTTTTTCTACTGTACATTAATTTATCAATATAATAAGTAAAAAGCCCACTGATGTCTTTGATTGATACCTATTACTGCTTATATTGTTATGATAATGTATCATATTTATCATCTTTGAAGAAACAGTGAGAAACATCGACATGAACGGTTAGTAGCGTGCACGGTACACACAGGCGATATAGACAGTGAGAGTGACTGGGAGCTCCACAGCACAGATCGCGCTACGTCATGCTCCAACCAGGCTCAGTTTAGGTTGGCTGGCTGGTAGACTGTGTGTATAGGTAGACTGTAATTCTACCCATTCCTTTGTCCCTCACACTTATTTCAACCACCTCTAACCCCCGACACTTTCATTCTTGAAGAATATTTGCAATATTTTCACTGCACCTTAATTTTGTATGAGAGTAGGGGACAGCGTTGCCATTGTGGGGGAAAAATTAGAAAAATTTAGAATATACCCCCGGTAGTGTCGTAAATATTTAACTGGCTAATCACTTGCACTAAACAAGACAAAAATAGGCCTACAACACTACATAATTTGTCCGGATATATATGTCTTACTCCCAGGACTCACCTGGATCATAATGACGTGTAAGTTGTGTTCCCTACTAACTACTAAACGATCTATTTAAGGATCCTCAAATAAAAGCTGGAAACCCTGGTGAAATATTATTCGCCCAGTCTTTCGCCACTAAGGGTCATTTAGTTACTTAGCTTAAGAGTAGCAATGGAGAGGCTTGTAGGTTGTTGCCATATGGTCGGAGTTGTTGAAGCTGTTGCTTGTTGCTAGTGCTTGGCGGATTATTGGAGGTTACGGCCTGGACCAAATACGTACTTTTTACGTAAGCATTACTATTTACACTATTTATAAATTAAAGTGAATTGATAATGTTCATTCCCATCTAGGAGGAAGCACTGTCGTAAATTAATTTATCTGTCCAGTCTGTCCCAACCGAATTCTCTCTCAATACCACGAGAGTGGTTAGACTGCTTCCAAGCGTGACTAAGGCATGACTGGGACTGCCTCTGACTCGACTCGAGATCATCTGAGACTCGGACTCAATGAATTAGGACTGAGAGCGTGGGCGAGAGCCCGAGCAACTGAGGTCTCGAGACTCGTAATTGACCGAGGCCTAGCCGAGACTAAAACTTAGACCTCTGGAGAGAAGAACAGAGGCGATCCACCAATCAAATAACTAAAAATGCATATGTGCACATTCCATCCATGGCTGGGAAAAAGACTAAATTATGAACCATAGTATAAATATACGTAATCCTATATACCCATCACCCTGGGTTACGTATAATACATTATACTTCCAAAATACGACTGCCCATCACCAACTAAAATAGAAAAAATGGGAGGAATTATTCCTAAATTTCCGACATCCTGGGGGCCAAGAAATCTAAACATCACCCCGTTTAATTAACTCCCCCAGGTGAGCTCGGAACCGTTGTGCGGCTCCCCGCTGTGGTCTATCTGAGTTTCCCGCATCTGTATTCCTACGGCCAAGAGTAACGTCCCCGAGTGCTGTATTAAGCGCCTCCGGACGGGAACTCACGGCTGTTTCTAATGGATATAATTTATTGATAGTCCTGAGTACAAGGCCTTGGGCCGTCTTTAACTTCACTGTACGAACTATCCCTTGCTTATCTGGATAGCATTCAATAACTTTCCCCAATGGCCAACTATTCCTTGACTTATCAGTGTGAATTAACACTACATCCCCCTCCTTAATATCAACATCCGTTTTATTAGCCGACTTTTGGCGTACATGTCTATCGAGAAGGGATGACAAATATTGAGTTTTCCATGAATCCTGCCATTTGTTAATCAATTTGGATAACTGATGGTACTTAGCGTTCAATTTATCAGCTTCAACGTAAGAGGGATCCAAATCATAGGGTGCCGTAGTTATTGCAGGCAAGGGCTCCAATCGATATCCACAAATAAGATGAGAAGGAGTGAGGGCTTCTGGCTCATCGAGGCTGTTAAGGACACATTAAGGGGCGGTTGTTAACACGGCATTCCACTTCCGTAATTATAGTGTGTAAATCATCCATGTTTACTGGTTTTCTGAATAATACCTTTTTAAGACACCCTTTTACTATTCCTATTAGTCTCTCATAGAAACCACCGAACCATGGAGCTCTCGGCAGTATGAATTTCCACTCACATTCTCTGCTGGTGAATTCATCTTGGACTTCCGCACTCTGCAGGACCTGATGTAGAAGTTCGGATCCTAATTTAAAATTAGAAGCGTTGTCACTGATAATTAATTTCGGGCAAGATCATCTCGACACAAATCTCCTAAAAGCATTCAAAAAAGTTTCGGCAGTTAAATCTGTGACCAACTCCACGTGAAATGCCCTGGTGACAGCGCAAGTAAACAGTACCACATACACCTTTTGCTCTTGTAGGGTGTCTGGTTTCAAGACTTCCATATAGCCTGTATAATCTAAACCGATTATTTCAAAGGGTCTAGCTTCTTCCACCCGCTCTTTAGGTAAGGGTGGTGGTGAAGGATAATGACACGGTCGTCGTCCTAACCTCTTACATGTATAGCAGGATTTAATTGTAGATTTCACAACTTGTCGGCCTTTAGGGATCCAGAAGTTTTCTCGCAATTTGCACAATGTATCAGAAACACCACCATGCAAAGTGGTTTCATGAGCATATAGGACCAATAATTTCGTCAAATGTTGCTGTCTAGGCAACAACAGTGGAAATTTAGTGTGAAAGGGGAGACCAGCTTGGTCTAGCCTACCACTACATCTGATCAAATCATTGTGCTCAAATAAGTTTAAACTCTTAATCAAATCTGGCATCCTTGTTACAAGTGGTTTCTGAAAATATTGGTAAACTTCGGGGAAGCTACTCTTCTGTAAGTATAGCAACCAATATTGTTGGGGTTTCATTAGGTTTAGAGTTTTGTTCCCCCTAATCTTTTGCAAAAATTGGAAAACCAAACTGGTGATCTTTATTAACTTCTTCCAAATACCAACTCTTTCCAGATCAAACAAGGGTTCAAGTTCTTTTTCCTGAACTTCTAGGACAGTCAGCGCATTAGGCTCCATCTTCGTCTTAAATTTCTGTTATGGCCAAAGATCTTTATTATTCAACCATTCCGGACCATGAAACCAGGAGTCACTATTTATAAATTTATCATAAGTTAGGCCTCTAGTTAACAAATCAGCTGGGTTATCTTTAGCTGTGAGATGGAGATAATAACAGTCAGGATCAGCATCTCTCATATCTTGTACTCGATTTTTGACATACAATATGTTACTTTTATTGTTCACTACCCACTGAAGGGCTACTTCACTGTCTGACCATATATAGGTGGTATTAATCTTTATATTACTTAAGGTCTTCCTGATATACACCCCAAAATGGACTGCTACATACATGGCTGTTAGTTCTAACTGAGGTAAAGTTTTACCTTTTAGAGGAGCTACTCTTGCCTTAGAAGATAAAATTATAGGAACATCCTCATAATTACTGATGTAAGCAACTACTCCACAAGCCTTGGGTGAAGCATCACATAACAGATGTAAATCATAGGAAGAACCTTCTTTTCCCACCATTCTCGGAAGTTTAACACTTGTTAGGTTGTTGCATTCTTTTGAGAGGGTTTCCCAACTCTCCAGCAAGTCTGTAGGTAAAGGGTCATCCCAGCCTAATTTTCTGGTCCAAGTTTGTTGAATTAGAAATTTTAAAGGAATAGTTAGGGGAGAAATTAGTCCTAGGGGATCAAAAATTTTACTAATGTTACTTAATAAAGATCTTTTGCTATCAACTGTATCCCACTCTACATTTTTTACATTAAGGACATCAATGTCTGGATCCCACCACAATCCTAATATTTTATTACAGACTTCAGAATCAGAATTTATTTCAGTGGAGTTAGATGTCCACTCCTGCAATGGCATGTTAGCCTCTTGCATAATCTTGTTGGCTATCAGATGAAATTTCTTTAGATCCTCCTCAGTATTTACAGTCCCCTGAAGATTGTCCATATATAGCGAATCTTTAATTTGGTTAGCCACTTCTATATTTTCTTTTTGCTGCTCTAAGTGATAATTTAGCGTCATTTGCAACAAGAAGGGTGAGCTAGTGGCTCCAAAAAGGACTGATTTAAATCTGTAAGTTACCAGAGAACTGTTATCATCATGAGGATTACTTGGCCACAAAAATCTGGTGAAATCCCTGTCTTCTTCTTGAAGTCCTATCCGTAAAAAAGCTTTGCTGATGTCTGCTGTAAAGGCATATTCATTAGTTCTGAATTTTAGCAGCACATCTAATAGATTTTTGGTTAGAGTTGGACCAGTGTACAAACAATCGTTCAAGCTGTTAGTGTGGGAGCCTAATTTGGCACTACAATCAAATACTATTCGCACAGGTGTAGTCTTACTGTCTCTCATTACTGCCAAATGAGGAATATAATGAGTAGTTTGTCCAACCTGTGCCTGCTTAACTTCCTCGATAAACCCTTTTTCTAAATGACTCTTGATTAACTGATCATATTTATCTAGTAAATCTCCTTCACCTTTAAGTCTCTTTAAATTTGAATTTAGGCGATTAAGAGCTAATTTATAATTTGTGGGCAAACTAGGTCGATTGACTTTCCAAGGAAGTTTTACCCAATATTGGTCATCATAGTACTGAACAGTCTTTTTATAATTTTCAAGCACAAAAGCTTCTTCGTGAGTTACCTGTTCAGGTTTAATGCCAATGCTATCCATTTTCTACAAATTGGAAATGTCAGGCTCTTCTGAATTTAGTGAGGGCTGCAAGCATATATTCGTTACCATAGCAACCTGAATTGCTTTCCTTGTACTTACAAACTTGTCAGGAATATTGCCATATACAACTAATCCTCCTTGTACTTTTAGGAAATTTATGCCCTTGAATTTAATGAGACCATAAACTAATTTAGGATAGAAATCAGCACCAATAAGGAGATCTATTTTATCTATGTGATCAGTCAAACCAGGATCAGATACTTTAATTTGTTGATCTTTCAAATAGGTCAAACACTTCTCTAGACCATCTGTTCTTATGTTGTTAGGTAAGGTGTCTCTAAGCACAGCCTCTAGTCTAGTGTACTTCCTGCCAGCTTTAACAGTAATCTTAACTAGCTGATATTCTCTTCTCTGATCTTCACTAATGAAGCCGGACAGCTGTAAATTAATCGTACCACTAGGCTTTAATTTAAGCTTGTTTACTAGGTCCTGAGAAATGAATGTCCTCTGTGATCCTTGGTCATAAAGAACTTTTGCTTTAATTTGAGATTTATTCTTAATAATATGAACAGTTCCAACCGGTAAAGCAGTTGAGATGGTATGTTGATTTGTTGGAGTGACTGAGCAAATTTGTGAATTAAGTGTATTCAGCTTATCACACAAGACATTGTGATGAAACCCCTTTTTACAAAGGTCACATCTTTTCAAATTGAAGTTACATTGATCAGTCTTGTGCCTACAAGTACATCTACCACACCGTCCTATCTGTTCGAGTCTTTCTACTCGAGTAGAACGACCTGAATACACCTCACAGCTCTTGGACAGATGTGCTCCATCACACAAAATACACTTCAGCTGCTGAGCTGGCTGCTGACTAGCCGATGCAGAGGTTTGTGACTGAGCATTCTTGGGAGATGTGGGTGAAGATGCTTGTTCTGAAGTGTGGTAAATCTTAGGAATTGATTTAGGAGATAATTTGACTTTATCAGGCTTCTCTTTAGTTAAAGCACCTTTAGTACTGGAATCTGATTTAGCTTCAGGCCCTTTGGACTCTAAATGATTAATAACTTTTAATAATGAGTCCCTAATTTCCTGTAGCTGGGGATAATCTTCATTTGTTACATGCTGGATTCTCTCAATAGTTTTACTGGGTAACTTTTTCATTACTAGTGGAGAGATAAGCCAACTGGAACTACTTAAATCACACCCCATTTTTTCCAATTTCCTAAGGGTGCATTCTAGATTAGCCCTAAATTCGGCCAAGGAATTACAAGTATGAATAGGAGTTTTAAGGTGTAGCAGTCGCATTGCAAGTTCGTGCTGATTTCTCTTAGGATTATCAAAAGTTGCCTTAAGTAGCTGCACTGCACTGCTATATCCATCACTTTCTATACTGAAACCATCGATGAGTTTCTTCACGTCACCTTTTAACACTCCTCTTAAATAATTTAATTTGTCTACTGGACTAAGATCTTTTCTGGAATCAATACTGGCAACAATTTGATCCCAGAAGGAATTCCAATTAGCCGAAGTGCCATCAAACTCGGATAGTTTAAGTGTGGGCAGCTTCGACTCAGCCCTTGGACAAGTTAAATGGGTAGACTCACTTTTCAGAGAGGAATTAATTTGAGCTATTAGTAGGCAAATTCTCTCTTCTTCGTTAGTCTTAGCTATAAAAATTTCATTAAATTCATCATAGTCCTTTGTGGCTTCCAATAAAGAATCATAAAGTGTTCCCATGAGAGTCAGCTGGTTCTGTAATTGCTGGCTCCAGGCCTTAAGTTTAGTGTAGTCTTTGTCAGAGGATTGGAATTCATCATTTACTTTACCACTGAGAGTGATGACATAGGTCTTATGGCCTGCAATCCTCCTTGACAAGGACATATTGAACCAAGTCTGAAAATCAAAATTAATAGAATCACTAAATGTAGCCTACAACAATGAAACCACTAGAATTAAATTAACTAAATGTACATAGAAGAATTCAGCATCAAACAGCAATACTAAGAATGATACATAAATCTGAACAACTAAATTAACAGTACAATTAAATTTAGATTACAAATTAAAGCCTTCTAGGGGTTAGTACAAAATTAATCCATATTTAGTTTGTGTTAGCAACCCACTGATCATAATGAAATTTAATAGCTCCTCGCACCTTGGCCCAAATTCTACGTCTTCCTTTCCAAGTAGGGTGAATTTGGTCCATGACTCGTACCTCCAGAGGATAGGTCTTACCACCAAGCAAAATAATTTTCCCTTTTAGTTCCTTGGTTATTTTCTTATTAACCGCGTTCATGATCTTATTGTAAACAATGGGATCCACATATCGAGGATGATTATGTGGATATTCCCTCTTTTCTACAGTGCATATCACATTTAGCACCTGCATCTTCTATAGCCTCATTAATTTGTAGTAGTGTAGCCACTAAGTCCTGCACGTCAGTTGACTCATTAATATCGTTTCCCCCCAACATGACTTTAACCAAATTATAGCCAGGTCTAAGTACTTCTGCAAATTCCTCGTACTCAAAAAACTTGTCTGCTCTGGCACCCCCTACTCTGATCATCTCCATGGTCACCAAGGGCCATGGTGAAGGCACAGACATCAAGGTGTCACAGGTGACCAGAGAGTGGCCTATATAAGCCACCCGATAATAATTTAATTCCAGAGCAGTCGCCATGTTGAAGTGTTAACAATCCGGTTCGAAGGACCACTTTGTGGGGGGAAAATTAGAAAAATTTTGAATATGCCCCCGGTAGTGTCGTAAATATTTAACTGGCTAATCACTTGCACTAAACAAGACAAAAATAGGCCTACAACACTACATAATTTGTCCGGATATATATGTCTTACTCCCAGGACTCACCTGGATCGTAATGACGTGTAGGTTGTGTTCCCTACTAAGCAACTAAACGATCTATTTAAGGATCCACAAATAAAAGCTGGAAACCCTGGTGAAATATTATTCGCCCAGTCTTTCGCCACTAAGGGTCATTTAGTTACTTAGCTTAAGAGTAGCAATGGAGAGGCTTGTAGGTTGTTGCCATATGGTCGGAGTTGAAGATGTTGCTTGTTGCTAGTGCTTGGCGGATTACTGGAGGTTACGGCCTGGACCAAATACGTACTTTTTACGTAAGCATTACTATTTACACTATTTATAAATTAAAGTGAATTGATAATGTTCATTCCCATCTAGGAGGAAGCACTGTCGTAAATTTATTAATCAGTCCAGTCTGTCCCAACCGAATTCTCTCTCAATACCACGAAAGTGGTTAGACTGCTTCCAAGCGTGAGTAAGGCATGACTGGGACTGCCTCTGACTCGACTCGAGATCATCTGAGACTCAGACTCAATGAATTAGGACTGAAAGCGTGGGCGAGAGCCCGAGCAACTGAGGTCTCGAGACTCGTAATTGACCGAGGCCTAGCCGAGACTAAAACTTAGACCTCTGGAGAGAAGAACAGAGGCGATCCACCAATCAAATAACTAAAAATGCATATGTGCACATTCCATCCATGGCTGGGAAAAAGACTAAATTATGAACCATAGTATAAATATACGTAATCCTATATACCCATCACCCTGGGTTACGTATAATACATTATACTTCCAAAATACGACTGCCCATCACCAACTAAAATAGAAAAAATGGGAGGAATTATTCCTAAATTTCTGACAGCCATATCACCCAATTAGCCGATGTTTTATGACAAAAAATATCTGAATGTTATGTAACGTTGCCTGCCTTTTCTCGTATGAACGTTACATAACGGCGCTCGACTTGTAGGGGTTAAATATCTCCCTCAGGACTAATAACGGAGTAAAATTTGTCAGTAGGCATGTGCAGTAGATCTCTGTTAATCATATCAGTCTAAGATTTTTTTTTTTTTTTTTTTTTAGCAGACTCCTGGCCAAGGACAGCTTGCGTGACATCGCTAAACCACGCCCCCATGCGCAGCCGCTGCTTGTCAGTAAATTGTGAGTGGAATGAGATGGAGGTATGCTGGGACTCAGAGAGAATCCATGAGAGTATCCTCTTATAGTGCGGGGTGGGGAAGCACGGTGGCTCGGTGGTAGAGCCTCTAGCCCGTGATCGGGAGATAGTGAGTTTGAGCCGCGCCCAGGGTTACCGTGCCGGGAGGGGTAGCTCCCTCCTGTAACCTAGCAGGGCTATATGGACTTTGTTGCCAAGCTCGGGGAATTCATTTCTCCATTTCTCTTATAGTAGGTGTTTGTGGGATTTGTGATTTAAGTGCATTTCAAGTTCTCCAACAGCAACAGCAGAAAAAGCAGAAGCTCGCCTTGTTCTCAGTAGCGAGACATCTTGTTACGTGAAAAATAGTGCTGTCTGTCAGCAGCAGGAGAATGTACACAATACCATTAACAATCTGAAAGGGTTAATGAGCAGTCTGTAAGTTCTCCTCCACAGGGAGTTTCTGCTAAGCTGAACAAAACTGTCTGGTAGTTAACAGAGTGGAATGAAATGCATCATCATACTGAAGTGTATACAAAGTACATCACACGAGGTCCTACATCAGCAATATCTAAAATCGGCCATTGTCTTCAGGTCATTATGATCAGTCCTACCATTGGAAACCCTCAGGTGACGCATATAAATACAGAGAGAGAGACAGAGAGAGGTAAAAATGCTAGTGTGGAAACAGTGTCCAAGATTAACCCCCTTCAAATGAGATATTTTTAAGCCATCATTGTTAACACCCCAGGATATTATTAGTTTTAGCTTAGGAAGAATCTTGTTTATTGACGGGATTAACGACGGCTGTATATAACCCTTTACTGCATGCAGTATCCTCGATTTTCAAGAAAATCGCCTGAAGATAGCAGGAAGAAAAATATAGAGAACATCACAGATTTAAGGGATTAGTTTATCCGTGGACGTAAGAAAACTTTTCGTTTCAGTAATGATGTTCCAGAGCATTAGGAACCAATATGCAAGACAACATTTAGACCGATTTGCACGAGTTTGTAAATACTGTTCTGCTAACATGGCAAATATTAAACTGAATGAAAGATTGGTCTGTTTAATCTACAGCACTTATTTGGCAATTCAAATGACCAAACTGTGACACTAAAGCTGAATAAATAAATAAATATATATATATATATATATATATATATATATATATATATATATATATATATATATATATATATATATATATATATATATATATATATATATTAAAGAAAACTATAGAATATAATACACCACTGTGCTTAGGTTTTGTTGATTAAGAAAAGGCTTTCGACCCAGCAGAGCATATAGCAATTACAAATTCATTGCGAGAACAAGGAGTGAATGAGAACATTGTAAACCTGCTCGAAAATATATATAAAGAGGGAACTGCTGCAGTTAAATTACATAAGGACTCAGAAAAAATTAAGATTGAGAAGGGCGTGCATCAGGGAGACACGATTTCGCCAAAATAATTTACAGCATGACTAGAAAGTATTTTCAGAAAGATAGACTGGAAAAACAAAGGAGTGAACATTGATGGAGAAAAGCTAAACCGTTTAAGATTTGCAGATGACATTGTCCTAATCTCAGAAACAGCAGAAGCATTGCAAGAAATGTTAAATGACCTGAACAGAGAAAGTCTGAAAGTAGGACTGAAGATGAACCATAGTAAAACTAAAGTAATGTTTAATCCACAAACACCAAAGAGCGTCATCAGAATAAGCGATGAAATTCTTGAAGAAGTTGAGGAGTACAAGTACTTAGGACAAGTACTAAAATTAACGAAAGATCATGATAGCGAAATATAAAGACGCATCAATTCGATGGAAAGCTTTCCGTAAACATAGAGACATTATTAAAAGTAGCTTGCCAGTTTGTATGAAACGAAAAGTATATAACGAATGTATAATTCCAGCTATGACGTATGGTTGTAAGACCTGGAAACTCACAAAATCAATGGAAAATAATTTAATCCGTTCTCAGAGAGCAATGGAAAGGTCAGTGTTGGGAATATCGTTAAAAGACAGGAAAAGATCAACTTGGGTGAGAGAGCAGACTAAAGTCAAAGATATTGTGGGGGTTAGAAAGGAACAGAAATGGAGGTGGGCAGGCCATATAGCAAGAATAAGGGATAACCAATGGAGCAAGAGGCTTACTGACTGGACACCAAGAGAATGTATGCGTAGCAGAAAAGGCCAGACAGGACATGGAGAGATGAGATAGAGAAATTTGCAGGGAAAACGTGGCAGAGATTAGCTCAGTCAAGGAATTCGTGGAAAAGGTTGGGGGAGGCCTTTGTTCAGCAGTGGACTAGTTATGGCTGCTGATATATATATATATATATATATATATATATATATATATATATATATATATATATATATATATATATGTATATATATATTGTTACATAGCCTATGATTTCATCATCCTTTGTATAATTCTAACGTACAGTATGCTGCATGTTTGATCACGATTCGCCTCGTGGCTTCCATAGTGACCAAGCTTCCGTGTTCTACCTCACTTCTCCCTTCTCCTCCCTTATAGTAGAGTAAGTCGTTCTTTCTGTTGTTCAGAGCAGGAGTGTCAACTCTTTGTCCCCTATGGCTTCATTTGCGCATCCTTCTTACAAGTTGTATCAAGCTCTGCCGGCCCCTATATAATGAGCTCAGTCTCTGCATTAATTGCCACTTAGATCTACTCCTCATTTGGTTCACATCTCTGTCCTCCCCTGTACAGTTGTTATTATTTTTGTGAGTGTTCAGGAAGTCTCCAACCATCTAGCTGCTGTGTAATTTGAGTATAACTGTTATTACATTTTTTCTTGTACTGTATAGCATAAGGTGTTAATTCGTAGGCCTGGTGAGGTTTTTGTGATTCATGTGGAGTTTTTGATGTCAGCCATTGTTAATAATATTTTGTATCTGTAATAATATATCTTGCATTAACTGAGCATTATCCGGTTTTCTCATTTTATCAGATCTGACTTAGATAAATTTACTCTTGCTAATTTCGTGTTAATAGAGGCTATTGCAGTTAACCATATATTTAACCTGTTTTTTGCCATTACATTATCCTTATGAGTCCTGAATGTTTAGTTGTTAGTTTGAGCATTAAACTTTAACTTGTAATTTTACCTAACTCTTTTGTTTTGAACCTGGAAATTTGCGGGACAGTAGTGATTTTAGTATTCTCACTTGAAGTGTTCATTATCTCTCTCTGTTCCGTAACAAAAATTTTCGACCTCG
Organism: Coenobita brevimanus; assembly: GCF_032717465.1. Lineage (NCBI taxonomy): Eukaryota > Metazoa > Arthropoda > Malacostraca > Decapoda > Coenobitidae > Coenobita > Coenobita brevimanus. The sequence goes on from NC_137062.1 coordinate 27,813,930, forward strand.
CCAGGATATTCAGGATATTATCATAAGGATATTGCTTGATATTTTGTGACTGTGATTTATTCATGATGTCTACTATTACTACGCTTGATGAAGCCAAAGATTTTTTGTCAAATGTGCAAACAGTGTGTGATGTAGAAAACAGAACAAAGAATGAACTTAAACTTGTTGCTCAACAATTGGGAATTGCTGTTCACTCTCATCATTCTAAAGATCAAATTGTTGACATGATTAATGAAAGCTTGTTTAATGTAACTCCTCCAGATGAGCAAACGCAGATTGAAATAGCTAAGTTACAGCTAGCCCTGCAGGAGTGTGTGACTCATTTTTGTAATGTGATTATTGATTCATCTTAACTTGTCAGTAAGTAGTAATTACTTCTTTTTCTTTTACATTTTTAGTTGACTACTTGCTAATTCTGAGTTTGTATATAAATATTATACTGTACGGTATAGTTGAAAGGTCAATAAATGTACTTAACTTTCAAACTTGCCTTTTAGTTCCTGCCATAATAATTATCTAGTAAATGAAAATTTTGTCCGTGGTATTGGCATGGTTACAAGGGTTCCAAGCAGTACATTCTAAAAATAAAAATTGAAAAATTTATTAAGCAACAATGTTGCAAAACTTAGAGAAACTGCTTACTAATTCTTAGACTTAGTATAAATAAGCATTTTCTATGGGTTTTGAAACTTTTTTTCCTTGATTTTAAACATTCTTATTTAAAAAAGGTATCGTTAACTTCCAATAACTAAGTATTAAAATTATCGGATTATAGATATTGGATTTTGAAATTGGAATTACCGGATTATCGATATTGAAGTTAACTTTTTAGTTATCGGTGCCCAACACTGAACATTCTTTCAATATGTTGTGTTCAAGCGATTCTAAACTGTCTGATACAAGGGATATTATCCCTCAGGTTTCTAAATTTCATTACCATAGATCGATGCATTGAATTCACGGCACACGAAGTATTAATTATATTGGAAATACACAGTATGTGAATTCGTACTCTACTACAGCATCTGCAAAACCTTCAGAACTACCCTAAGTCACTGTCGTTATCATGTTCATCCATGACCTATGTTACTCAAGGAATAGTTTGCATTTTTTAGCAGAGATTTTGCATTCATATTAAACGAGAGTTAAGTTCTTCTACATATTTCTGGGTTTGCTTGTTTCTACGATTCTGCTGTTTTTGTGCCCTGGTTCTCACTAGCATAGCAGTTGTCTGAGGGGAGGTGAAATAAAGAACAAAGTAGATAACTGGCAGCCGAATGTTCAGATACTAATTAGGCATAGAACAATGAATTGTGTGGGGAGGGTAACGAACAAGTCGAGTGAAGGATTGTGATGAGAAATGAAAAAAAATGTCATTGTACTTATGATGCAATAATGCCTCAAACTCGAGGATGACGCATTAACGTCTCAAACTCGAGAATTTTATAACCCCAGCTCATCTCCTATGCAAGGTTAATTTGAAAGGTAGGCTGCTTTCAACCAGTCATAGCTTCTTAACTACAGCACAAAGAACATTCAACATGTTCAGAATACTCACCGGTTCTTTCCCTTTTCATTGCAAGTGTGCCCAGGTCACTGGGTTCAGGCACTGTGAGGTAGGAGGTGATGAATGGAGCCAACTGGGGGTGTCGTGGAAGGCTGTGTTCGAATAAGCTCGTGAGTCGATAGGTACGGCTCACAGGCTGTACATACTGGGATTCCTCACTTGCACATGCTCATGCTCCCCCTTGTCCCACTTGACCTTTGACACTTCTATCCAATACCCTGTGACACTATTGCATGAATGAATCATTACCTCCTGTACATGTGGCAAAGAGGGAGAAGAAATTCCAAGGTTTAATATACATTATTTATGTAGAACGATTATTATTATTATTATTATTTTTTGCAAGTAAGTTTTCTGTGTCATGTAAGATCACTTTAGTTACCCTGAGGTCCTTTTCTTACACCTGTAGTTTTCTTTATTTTCTAAAGCACTAATTTAGGTTACAATTCAGAGCAGGCTTATTGCAAATATATATATTGCTGGTTATGGTAACACATTTTTAGTTTTCCTAATTGTTTATTTTGTTGTACAATCTTATATCACTTAGTGAATATTAGTCCCTACTTTTATAAACATTCATTCTTTTCTCTAAAGTTTTCTGTATTTTCTAAGGCACTAAATTAGCTAAGTTCTTACTTCACGACAGGCTTATCACCAACATATAAACTGTTCGTTATTGTAACACAATTTGTAGTTTAAAGATTTCCTTCTTCTACAACTTGTATCTATCTGTCTATAGCCAGATGCCATAACCTGATAAAGAGTGGCCATGGTCTTTGAGTTGGCGATTTTATGGGGAGAGGCACTAACCCTCGGCCAACCCACTTGCTGACACATAGGGAACATGTGCAAGTTGGTTATATAATTGCCACACAGCACTGTAAATGGCTTCCTGGCTTATAGGAAACCATTAGGCTTGTCACTCAAAGTAAAGCCCTCTGAAAAGGAAAGAAGAGTAATAAAATGTGACAGGAAAGATCGGAGAAATAGGAATAGAGGAAAGCAGTCACAGAAAAAGAATGATAAAATAGAAGGAAGAAATAGGCAACATTACATGGGGGATAATGGTCACCACCACCTACCATGATGTATAACTTACACATATATATTTGCTACATCTTACTTCACTAAATGAATACAAGTCATTTCATTCATGAAAACTTATTCTCTTCATTTAAACTTTCTTTACTTATCTATGCCATTTATTATTTTTTTTTTTTTACATACAGATTAACACCATATATGTTACACTTCGCCACGCACTCGCGAGGTGTCATTGTGGGGAGATGTCGATGTTGTGAGAGAATGATGAGGCACAGGCACCGTGAAAGCAATTGGAAGGAAACTCTGTAGCCATAAAGGGTGACCACCACATTTCATTTTACACTTTATGAAGTAACAACCACTCTCAAACATCGTCTCTTCACTTGATAATGATGACACTGTCACCTCCAAAACTCTCCCAATTGAATATCATTCAGTATCCTTCTTGCACGAGTGGGACGCAAGGCATGGGTGAAGGTGGCAGGAGCCAGGCAGCTGCTCGCAGTGACAACGAATCGGATTATAGGGATTCAGAGAACATTGCTACTATCCGACCTAATTTGGGTTAAACTCCGACGGTGTTACTCACCCACCTCCTATATGCCTACATCACACACTGGACACTAGAGGTAATGGATGGGAATTAAAACGCTGGTGGGGAACGCAAAGCATCTATTGCTATCATCTGAGCCGCCCCGGCCACCAGTTTCTTGATGGCTATAGCCGTCTTCTGAGCTTTAGGGGTTAAGAAAACTTTTTATCCCCAGCCTTAGTAAGAGATAATGGAAAGTTGAAAAATTTAAAGTGACAAAATTTATTGTAATTCTAGACTAAGACTTTTACTTTATAATTTTTTTAGTACATGATTGAGACTATTTTTTAATGTTTCAGCATTCAATGTGATGGGTGGGTTAAGGCCTCATGTTATACCGTTATTTTGTAATATGGTTATCACCCACGGTTATAAATGGTGTCCTGGGCTACTGGAAACCATCAGACTTGTGTAGACCCATCTGGATCAGAAATAAATAGTGGTAAATAGTGCCAGGGAGGATGAGAGAAGTAGGAATAGAGGAGGGCAGATTCAGCAGAAAAATGAAAAAGGTGAAGGAAGAAGAAGGCAGCACTGCATCAAGCGAGTGAATGATAGTCGTCACCATCTACCACCACTTTGCAGGCATTAAAAAAGTGGAACATTCAGTTTAGCACACCTTTTTTCAGAGGTAATATGATGATCCGTGATAGGCGGGGTCAACCACAATCTACTCATTCGATATGTTGCTATCTCCAAGAGATCCTAGTCTGTGCTTAAACTATATTTGCATATAATAATTTGATCTGGGCTCTGGGGAAAAAAAAAAAAATTATATACACAAGTGTTTTATTCTGGAGTAAACATATTAAGCTGGGGTCATAGACAACAGATACTTATCCAAGCAACCTTTAACCCACTGCATCCCGGCAGATTTTTCACCACTGACCCACCGCATGCCGGCAGATTTTTCACCACTGACCCCCCCCCCCTATCCCGGCAAATTATCAAAAAGTTTTTTTTTTTTTTTTTGGCTAAAACCTCCACTTTTTATGAGAAACATCGAAAATTGAGAGAGAAAGTGCTTAGTTGAGTTTAGAAATACCAAATACAGGTAACAGTACTCCCACCTTGGTACCGTGTTCTCTCAGGCCAGGCTCCAGAGAAGACGTTTTCTTGGGTGGGGTAACTATTTCACTCATTATATGTAAATATTTATTTAATTGGTAAGAATTTACATGTAGTACAAGAGTACTGTATATTGGTTTTCACACAATAATATAGGCGATATATGCATTGTTCACTCACCAAAAACTTCAACATATGGCACCTTCCTGTACGACATTACTGCCTCATCACGTCTGCTTGTTTCCTCTGCTGGCTTCTTTCTTCCTTTGTCCTCCACCTTGGGAATCACTTTTGCCTTGAATTTCGTCATTGGAGAGACCGTGGCGCGACATGTCTATACTGGCCAGGTCATTGCTAACAGGTGAGTTGCCAAGAGAATGGTGTGCGGGGAGGGGAGGGGTGTCAGGCGGGGCCAGGGATTATCCCCACCTGGCATTGGGTAAAGGAAGGTCTTCCACATATGCCTACCAAAAATCATCCGTGAAACTTGAAAAATGTGCAAATGACGGACCTCGCAATTGCAAAATGTATGGATACGTTGTTGGGTGTCACCGTGACAAACGTGGCAACGTATCCATACGTCGTCGGGACGCCTCGGGTTAAAAATTAGTACTGTATCACAACTTACTACATTGGAGGTAATTTGTTCCATATATTTACAACTCTATTAAAGAAGTAATGCATAGCTTCATGTAACTGGAATTGTTTGCCAATTATTTTGTGCCCATTGCCTCTAGCATAATTCGAGTGATCAAATGTGAAGTATTTATCAACAGCCATGGTATCGTGCCCTTTGAATATTTTAAATACTTAAATTAAATCTCCTCATAATCTGCATTTAGTTAGGATGAAGAGATTCAGGGCTTCTAAATGCTCCTCATATGGTTTGTTTCTCAAGCTAGGTATCATTTTGGTTACCTGAGGTTGTACTCTTTCAAGTTTCTGTATATCTTTTTTGTAATAAGGTGACCAGAACTGGACACAATAATCTAAATGTCGACGAACTAGAGAATTGCATAAGGTGAGTATGATATTATTGGATTTATATCTGAACGCTCTACCAATGAATCCGATTAATTTGTTGGCTTTCTTAGCAGCCTGCGTACACTGTTTGCTGGGTTTAAGATAATTTGTCATAATAATTCATAGGTCTTTTTCATGACTGACATTACCTAGTTGAATGTTATTCTTGGTGAAACTGGCTTTTCCATTTATGTTTCCAATGTTTAGCACTTTGCATTTACTAATATTAAAGTCCATCTGCCAGGTTTGGGCCCAGTTAAGCTGACGATCAAGGTCACTCTGTATTGCCTGCCTCTGTAAAGATGTGTCTGCTCTGTTACCAATTTAGTAGCATCAGCAAATTTGATTATTTTACAAATTAAACCCCCATTTATGTCATTTATGTATATTAAAAACAGAATAGAACCCGGTACTGAACCTTGTGGCACACCACCAGTAACATCTTCCCAGTCCGATTCTTTACCATTTATTACGATCCTCTGTTTATGTACTGTAAGCCAATTATCAATCCACCTGAGCATATTCCCTCTGAACCCATGCACGTTCAATTAATGAAGTAATCTTTTGTGGGGAACTTCATCAAATGCTTTTTGAAAATCAAGATATACAATGTCAACTGATCTTGTCTCATCATATATATTGAACATATCACAGAAGGAATCCAAGAGACTTGTGAGGCAAGAGAGATTGTTTCGAAAACCATGTTATGAATCTTTGATTATTTATTTCTAAGTGCTTAACAAATTTATCTCTGAGAATAGTTTCCAACAACTTGCACACCATTGAAGCTAAACTTATTGGTCGAGAATTTCCTGGCTGCGATTTGTTGCCTTTTTTTAATATTGGGGTTACATTTGCTAGTTTCCATTCACGAGACATCTTACTATTTCTTAGTATTTTATTGAATAGCTCAGCTATTGGACTTATTTTACATCCCCTGCTTCTTTTAGAACGCACGGATATAATCTATCTGGCCCTGGTGTTTTACTTACTATTTTTACTGATGGCAAGTCGTACATCATATTCGCTAACGCTAATGTCGCTAATTATGTTGCCCTCTTCTAAGGTAACAGGAAAGCTGTGGGAATAGACTCAGTATTTTCAATTGTAAATACGGATGCAAAGAAAGTGCTGAGAATTTTAGCCATCTCTGTTTCATCTTCCGTATAGTCTCTATTATCTGGGAGTATTGGGCCATTTGTTGTGAATCTTTGATGAGATTATTTATTTCTAAATGCTTAACAAATATATCTCTGAGAATAGTTTCCAACAACTTGCACACCACTGATTAATCTTATTGGTCGATAATTTCATGGTACCAATCTGCTGCCTTTTTAAAATATTGTGGTGAGGAAATGGACATTCTTCTTTGAGACGTTAGAGTCAGAGCACACGTCTAACAGGAAGGAAAGGTGCAATGTGACAGGCAATGGCGAAAGTATTTGCCTAAGCATGACGTTCAGCACGGAAGCAAAGTTCATGAGAACAATCAGAGGGACCCTCACATGAACATTTGATTTATTTGTACTGAGGCTAAAGAGCTGATTTTGTACATAAAAAAAATCGGGCACGAGAAAATCGTCGAAGGACGAGGTGGAGGATACTGCCGAGATCGTTCAAGGAGGTGTTAGAGAAAAAAGTACCAGCAGAATTCAGCGATACGGAAGAAAGAAACACAGAGTCAGACTAGAAAACAAGAGAAAAAGAAGGAAAAGTAAAATTGTGAGAGAGATTTACTGCATGATGCTCAAAGTAACGAGGAGAGTGTGTGCTGGAAATCACTGAGCACAGAAATTTATGAAGAGACTTTGGGTATGATGTTGAACAGCTTTATCGCGAAATTGGGCAGAAACGTAATAGTGCATGTGTTTCTAGGATCATTTTGAAGGCAACTTGGTTTGGGCGAGAACTAGAACAAGTATTATTTTTTATAACAGAACAGAGGAAAGAAAAACAAATGGAAAAAAAAATCCATACACCAGATTACAGGTGCCCTCCATTCATGAAAAATCTGTAACTGTTGGAATGAACAGAGGTTGAAGTTTGGGAGAAAACAGCTCTGGGGAAGAATGCAGCAGCTGTTACTAAGGGGCGTAGAAACTGAAAGTCTATCTATCTATTGCCAGACGCCTCAATCCCGTTCGGGGTGGCCACAAACAAATAGCCTCCACGTCGCCCTGTCCCCCTCCATTTCACTGCCCCGCTCCCAACTCACACACTCCTCTCTCATATACCTCTCCACCCCATCTCTCTATCTCATCCTCGGCCTCCCCCTCCCTCTTCCCCCCTCCACCTCACTCACATACACTCTCTTCGTCAGTCTTTCACTCTCCATCCTCTCCACATGGCCAAACCACCTCAGCATATTCCTCCTAACGCTTCCTATCACATCCACATCCACAACAAAACGCTGCTTTATATCCTCATTTGTCAGCCTGTCTCTCCATGTGACTCCACAGGCTCCTCTTAAATAACTCATTTCCACTGCTCTTACTCTTGACTTGTGTCCTTCCAGCAACGTCCAAGCTTCACTTCCATACGTTAGAGTTGGTATCACAATACTGTCATGTAGTAACTATTTCACTTCACTGTTTCTTATCACTGATGTCAAGGAACCAGCAACCTTTCTTCCCTGGTGTACCCTTTCAAGCACTTTACCCTCCAAACCTCCATCCTTACTCATCACACTACCCAAGTACTTGAACGTACTCATATTTTCCAATTCCTCACCATCCAACCTCGCTCTACATTCACTGACTTCACCTATCTCAAAGACCATCACTTTACTTTTCTCTACATTCACCTTTAGATTCGTTTCTTACACACTCTCCCAAACTCATCCACCAAGCCTTGCAGCTCTCCTTCATCTTCACTCAACAACACATTAACAATAGTACAGGGAGTTTCCGAACACTACCTTCTCTCATCAGGGCCACTCCAACATCCACTACCCTACCTTGTACCTCTTATATTACCCCATCCATGTACAGATTGAACAACCATGGAGACATGACACATCCCTGTTTCAACCCAACCTTCAAAGAGAAAAATTTATTCAGTTCACCATCCACACGCACTGCAGCCTTATCACCATCATACATACTCTCCACAGCATTGAACAATTTCCCATCTACTCCATATATTCTTAATACTTTCCACAATCCATGTCCATCCACCCTGTCATATGCTTTCTCCAAATCCAGGAAAGCCGCATACAACTTCTTTCCCTTCTCTAGAAACTTTTCCACTAAAGATCTAAGAATGAATATCTGATCTACACAAGCTCTTCCCTTCCTAAAGCCTCCCTGTTCTTCTCCAACTAATTCCTCTGTTCTTCCTCTAACTCTGTCAATAAGTATCCTACCATACACTTTTCCTATTATACTAAGAAGACAAATGCCCCTATGATTACACACACTTCTTTTTCCCCTTTTCCATTGTACAACGGAATAATTATACCTGACTTCCAATCCTCCAGGACTCTACCTACCTCCCAGGACAATTTGCACAATTTCCACATCCATTCTACTACTATCTTTCCCCCCATGCTTCAGTATTTCACCACACACTCCATCAATTCCTGGGGCTTCCCCCAATTTAATTTTTTTCATTGCTTCCACAACTTCTATCCTACTGATTTCTTCCTGTCTTATCACCTACCTCCTTCTCCAAGCCATTCCCCAGCCACTTATACTCGCATTACTTCCATCCTTTATGTTCAACAATTCCTTAAAGTGTTCCCCCCATCTGCTCACTTTTTCTCCCTTATCCACTAGTAATCTACCATTTTTATCTTTCACTCCCCTACTAACTTCACTTCCACCCTGTCTTACCCTTTTCACCTCTTTCCAGAACATTTTCTTACAGTCCCTCCACTTTACACTCAAGTTCCTTCCAAATTCCTTATCCGCTCTCTTCTTACTCTCTCTTACTAATCTTTTCACCTCTTTCTTTCTACATATAACTCTCTCTTCCGCCTCTCGACATCTTCCACGCCCCTATTTCTCATCCATTCATTGTATGCTTTCTTCTTTTGTGCCACAGCCTGTCTCACCTCTTCATTCCACCACGCTGTTCCTTGCACACCCCTCTATCTTTTCATCCCACACACCACATCATATGCTCCACATACTTCTGTGAATATCCTGCACACACCTTCCAAGTCCCCCATCTGCTCCAATTCATATTTGCCCAATCGTTTCTCCACTTCTCTCTTATACTCTGCCTTTTTCTCATCCTCTTGTAACCTTTCCACTCTCCTTACAAATACTCCTTCTTCCTGTCCTTCCCTTCTTCTATTTCTCCATCTTAATTGGATCTTGATTCTGGCCACCACCAAGTAGTGGTCAGAAAGTCCCCCAACCTCTATAAACTCTTGCATCCATTACACATTTTCGTATCCTTTCATCCACGCACACATAATCAGTCATTGCCTTCCTTTCATTCAGTTCACCACCCACCCTTCGCACCACTCGCCATGTATACCTGTGGATCATTTTGTGCCTGAAGAGGGTATTGGCTATCACCAACCCCCTCCCAGCACAAATGTCCACTAACGCATTACTATTCTCATCTATCTCAGCAGGCACACCCCACTCACCAACTATTCCATCCACCTTCACATTCCCTACTTTACCATTCATATCATCGATCAAAAACACTCTCTCATTCCTTCCAAACTTTTCCATGCACACTTCCACATTTGTCCAGAACTCTTCTCTCACTCTGCTTGCACGATCTTGGGTTGGCGCATACACACACACAATCTCCCACATTAATTCCAACTTTCAATCTTACCCACACAATCCTTGACCCAACTGATCCATACTCTCTTATGCTCTTCTTCCAGTCACAACTATACATACTCCTTTTTTTGCCCTCTCATTCTCACCTACTCCTGCACATACAGTATACCCCATCCATACTCCCATTCATATCACCGATCAAAAACACTCTCTCATTCCTTCCAAACTTTTCCATGCACACTTCCACATTTGTCCAGAACTCTTCTCTCACTCTGCTTGCACGATCTTGGGTTGGCGCATACACACACACAATCTCCCACGTTTGCATTCCAACTTTCAATCTTACCCACACAATCCTTGACCCAACTGATCCATACTCTCTTATGCTCATCTTCCAATCATAACTATACATACTCCTTTTTTTGCCCTCTCATTCTCACCTACTCCTGCACATACAGTATGCCCCATCCATACTCCCATTCTCTCACACTGTCACCTCTCCATTTAGTTTCAGTTATTCCGCATACATCCACTTTCGCACCCTCAAGGACCTGGACAATCTCTCTCTCTCTTTCACCTCATCATTCGCTCCTCTTACATTCCATGTTCCGATTACCATGTCCTTTGTCCGGTCCTTGGTCGTCATCTTTTGGTCAGTCCTTGTCCGAGGCTTATTGTTTGTCTTTTTAATTAGTTGTTTTCTGGGGAGGGGCACTAACCCTCCGCCAACCTTTTTAGTCACCTTTTACGACAAGCAGGGATACTGGGGGAGTATTCTTGAAAAAAAAAAAAAAACTACCCCCAGTGTACTGTCACCTCTGCGATCCAGACTTTTACATTGTCAAAAGGGGCAGAAAACAAGTGGCTATTGATGACCACTGTGTGCTGGAACTGTCGGGAACTCAGATTGATGGAGACTCTCTCCCATTAGCGGCCTCTTCGGTTGCATTTATACATTTCAAGTGGCCAAGTTAAGAATGGTAGCATGCCAAAATGACTGGGCCAGTCTCCAACTAGCCCAACCCAAGCCCAACCTTCGCAGTTTCCCAGAGCGCTTCTAAGTTATACATTAATAACTACTAGGTAAGCTCTACACCACCAGTTCTCAAGGGTTATACAAACAATAAAGTTCGAGTGGGAGGGAATGTGTATTAACAAGACCAAAAAGTAGAAATCTTCCCCAGCTACTTGCTTTACAGATTAAACATGAATCAGTTGGCACATTGTTAAAAAAATATATCTCTATATGGTCCTAATATCAAATCCACAAAAAACTTAGCTCCTCTGTCCCAGTCCAATGTATTTCTTCATAATCGTCCCTCTGAGCACAAATTTCACTGGTCCAGTCCTCTGCCACTCCCGACCTTAACTTCCACACTGGGACCTTGACTCAGGCACTGGGACCTTGATCTCCATGCCTGGACTTGGACTCACTGGTACTTAGACCTCCACACTAGGATTTTGACTCACTGGATCTTCGACCTCCAAGCTTGGACCCGCTAGAAGTTAATATGTATAATGAATAACTATTCTCCCTAATGCAAGTAATCCCTTCACATGATCAGGAAGGTCTCATAATAAGGAAACATGAGTTACAACACTCAGCATCTCAAGTAATAATAGAATAACACATGGCACCTCAGACACATTGGTCTGCTCAAAATAATACTTATTGTAGGGATAACATGGAAGAAAAAAAATACTGTAACATACACAGTAAGCATAAATAACTAACTCCAACCATGAAAATCATCACTGTATCAATATCATTGTGCCTCAAAGTAACTTCATGAACATTTACTCACAACATAGCCCTAATAAGTACTGAATTGCAAAGTCATCTCAACATATTAATAAATAATTCACAGTTCCTGGGCACCTAATACTTGGCCCACAAAAATCACACATTTATCTGAGGCTCAGACAGAACTAGCTAGCATTCTCGTATTCCAGTTACTAAAGAATAATATAAAGTACAGTACACAAATATATGGGAAATACCTCACTATCCAGCTCAAAAATGTATGGGAGGTGAGCGGGAACACAGGGCTCGCTTCTCCAAAGGCTAATGGCGTCACCGTTACACCTCCTGAGGAACGACAACACTTGATTCTACCCAAGTCCGTTTCTTAATTTCGTCACTATTATCACTCGTGGGATATGACTATTCACGCTTCAACATATCAGACATATCATTAATATCAAATTACTTACAGAATTCCTTGGAGGGTGGGGGGGGGGAGGATGATGACAGCACCAACCAGCTGCCATGTATCACGGCCGGTGAGCGAGTGAGACGCCAAAACTGCGTGAGTGATGCAAAGGGGAGGGGGAGATGACGGCGTATGCAATTTAAGATTTTAATTATTACAGACTCGAGATACACTCGGTGTGATGTCTTTCCCCTTACAATCGATTACCCCCAAAAAATAACATTCTCTAGTTACAATAATTACTCAACATCACCTCTCACTTTATAACCTTACATCGAAAAACAATTAAAATTATCGTGCTTTACATCACTTTGCGCACACTGACATTATGCTGGATTATGTGAACAAAGGCACATGTTCCCATCTCACTCGAGTTTTATATTATAAAGAGACTTAATACTAGTGAATTACAGAAGGGAAAAAAAAAGTGACTTAGCAACTAGGTAATTAACCCGCAGCGTCCCGGGGACGTACTTCCACGTCCTCACGTTTTGTCACAGCTAATCCCGGGGACGTACTTCAACGTCCTGCAATTGAAAGGTTCATAATTTCCACAATTTTCAATTTTCGCGAGTCATTTTTGGTACGTATACACGTGACACCTTCCTCAACAAGATGCCAGGCAGAGACAATGCCTTACCCAGCATGACCTCCTCCCCCCCCTGCATGCCATTGTCTCAACAATTCACCTGTTATCAGTGACCTGGCCAGTATAGCCATGTCATGCCACGGTACGAAATTCAGGGCCAGAGTGATTCCCCAATCAATGACAATGTGGAGGACAAACTTTACATAGCATTAGAGGAAGAAACAGTTAGAAATGATGATCAGGTAATGTGGCAAAAAAAGGTCAGGTATTAGTGAGTGAAACAATGCTTATAATGCCTATATTACTGCTTGAAAACCAGTATACTCTTGTACTACATATAAATTCGTAACAGTAAATAAATAAATACCGTTTATGAGTGGTGTGAAATAGTTATCCTCCCATAGAACTCGTTTTCTTTGGTGCCAGCCTGATAGAAAACCCAGTAAGGCAAGGAGGCTCTCCTACCTGTAATGAGTATTTTAAACCTCAGGTGAGCGATTTCTCTATGAATTTTCGATGTTTCTCACCAAAAGCGAAAGTTTTAGCAAAAAAAAAAAGGGTCGAAAAATGGTCGGGATTGGGGGGTACCAGTGGTCAAAAAGTGGTCGGGACGGGGCGGGTTAATCTATGTTCTGGACACGTCCGCATGGTAACAGCCATGCCTTGGACACTCCCTATCACTTAACCGAACTTTTGGTCATATAAAATAAACTAGATACAACTCATTATCACTTCCGGGCACTACACCAGGGAGTCTGTAACTGTTGGAATGAACAGAGGTTGAAGTTTGGGAGAAAACAGCTATGGGGAAGAATGCAGCAGCTGTTGCTAGGGGGCGTAGAAACAGAAAGTGTGATATCTAATGTGATTGTAGTGTGGTGCAGACAGATGAAGGTAGAGGTTTTATGAGAGTATGCTGGCTTACTCTGTGTGTTAATGAAAACACTGAAATGTTCAGCAAAGGGAGATGGTCAGGAACAGGTCCTGAGGGCTGGTGAAACGGGAGCTGCAGCTCTCCCTGTCGCCAGCTTGCCATCCACCTCGGTAATATCACCCTCTTCGACTGGTGCTATAGTCTACCCCCTTGTATGATAAATCAAGGCGTTTCGACATTAGTCAGAAGTGAAGAAAAACGAATACATACATCTTCCCTAAGAAAACAACTTCCACAATGATCAAATTACACTTAGACATCTCTCCGTCATGGAGGCAACAATTACTCCAGGGAAATTAATAAACTACAGCCTGAGGGCCGCCTAATCAGCAGCAAGGGCAAATATATAATTTCTTGGGAAAATCTACAGACCATATTGGAGGGATATGACAGGTTGCGGAAAGAAGGTAAGTAGAGAGATTAGATGCAAGAACGTTCTAGTAGGACGGAACTCTTTGCACTATGGTCAGGGATAGGGACATGGTGCAGTACAAATTGCTTTACATAAAAATGGATAGAATAGATGCAGGATTGTTCATCAGGTCGAGCAGCGAAAGGAAAGGAGAATCAAAAGTGACAAACTGTATTGCAGCGGTGATGAAGTTGAGTCTTAGTTGGGCTTTGCCTGCAGAAATAAGAGTATTATATATCTGTATCTATATCTATCTCTTTATTCATTTATCTACCTATTTCTGTATAGATAGACTGATAGATATAACCCCGTTATGAAGTAAATACTAGAGTAGAATCATTGTTCTTTTCAGCGTCCAGTATTGTAAGTTTTCCTTTTGTAAAAGTTTCCATGCCAGCTTTTGTTTGTTGAATGGTGTTCCTTACATATTTTTCCTACCAGTTTACGCTGGATGGTTTTGTGGGTTGGTGCGTGGGTTGTGTTGTAATGCCTTTGGACAGAAGCTACCTTATATGGGCCAACCGACCCAATGCAGTTATCTTATTTTCATTAGTTCATTTGTTAATATTAAAGCCTTTCAAGTTGGAGATTTTACCATTTGAGAGAGAGAGAGGGGAAATGGAAAAGATTTGGTCCAGTTCAGAAGTTAGGTAGTCAAAGAACCACGACTACCCCTCCGAGTTGAGGACGTAAACAACACAGACATATATTGTCAAGAGATTAACAGACTGTCTGCAGCCAGAGTACAAAAATCAGAATAATCAAATTTGGGCCACGAGAGTAATTTAGGCTATTAGTAAGCAGGTGCATGCAACACGCACATTTGTCACAGAACTGAATATACAGAGAGTAGTGGGATGCAGAGATGAGTTTATCATAAACAGCCTAATGCAGTTGAAAGTCGAAACAGAAAGTGAGGATTAGAAGAAAAGGGGTGATTTTCCACTAAGAGGAAATCATAGGAGTATTGCTAAATCCTTGTGAAAGTAAGTCAAAGACTGGTCCTGGATATCCTGATTGTTTGGTACATGGAAAGGGGCTGTTATGCCTGGTCTTCTCCCCTGGAGCTTCCTAAGCACTGTTATTTGACGCCATTATAAAATGACAACTGTGTAATAGGAAGAATGCATGTACAGTACATTAATATAAAAAGTATGAATAAAGTGTTTATTTAAGCATGCCGGTCTACTGTCAATAATCAACTGAGGGCAAGGGTTGGTTCCTGACTGTTGATGTACCAATAACTTGAGCAACAGCCTTTGTGGTTATTAACCTACATACTTTTTTGGAGTAGCGTTGTGTTCGACTGAAGATATAGAGCAACATTGTTTAGTTGTCTTAGAAACCAGTAGAAGGCCCCATCCTTACAATAACAACTCCTCCTCTACGACGGTTAGCTTACTGGGAATGACGGATGCAGTACTGAGTACATGTTCATTATCATCACCAATCATTAACATTCCGCAAGCATCATCACCACCATCACCATTATTGCTGCCATCACCATCACTGTCATCATCATTCTGACTAGAGGATGTATACATTTAATATTCTATTATACTGTGTGTGTGTGTGTGTGTGTGCGTGTGTGTGTGTTTTCTTACCTAATTGTATCTTTACAGGAATGAGTCAAGCTCGTACTGTCCCGTGTCTTGAACCAAATTTATCGTACATATTCTTAAATTTGTGAATTGTTTTGGCACACACTGTTTCATTCGGTAGTGCATTCCACTGATCAATTGCTCTATTTGGGAAACTAAATTTCCTTACGTCTTTATCACCTCTCTTTTTATGCAATTTTTTTCAGTGTCCTCTTGCTGATGCTTCTCATACGTTAAGTAATTATTTATGTCTATTTTCTCCTTCCCTGATATGCATTTATATTGCATAATCATGTCACCTCTTTTCCTTCTCTCTTGTAGTGTTGGTAGATTCAGTTTATTTAGTCTTTCTTCGTAGCATAGATCCCTTAAGCTTGGTACCCATCTTGTAGCGACCCTTTGAACTTTTTCAATCTTGTCTATGTGTTTTTTGAGATGAGGACTCCAGACTACAGATGCATATTCCAGGGTTGGTCTGATGAATGATGTTATTATCTTTCTTAGCATGGCTTCATTTATGAATGTAAACGCTATTCTCATATTGGCAAGCAGTGTATACATGTTCCGTACCTTCTCACTGATGTGGTCAGCCGGAGATAGTCTATTATTGACAGTCACACCTAGGTCCTTTTCTCTTTCCTCTGATGTGTGTAGGGTTTTATTTTCAAACATATAATCCCAATCAGGTCTTTTTCCATTTTTACCAAACTTGATTACATGACACTTGTCCACATTGAAACCCATTTGCCATGTATTACTCCATTCATGAAGTTTATTTAATTCTTCTTGATAGCTCTTTACAAGAGTCTGTGTCAGTAATTCTCCTTTGTATTTTTGCATCATCTGCAAACATATTTAGATAGCTTTCATTTCCAGTGTTACTGTCTATATCATTTATATACACTAAAAACATGATTGGTGCCAGCACTGAGCCCTGTGGTACTCCACTAGTCACTTCTTTCCATGATGAGTAATTTCCCCTTAGTACTGTTCTCATTTTTCTTTTCATGAGAAAATCTTGCATCCGACAATACAGTTTGCCTCGAATTCCTCCTTGATGGTACAGTTTCCATAAAAGTCTTTGGTGTGGTACTGTGTCAAATGCTTTCTTGAAATCTACAGAGATACTGTCCACCCATCCTTCTCTTTCCTGTAATGTGTCTGTTACTCTGTCATAGTAGCTCAACAGATTAGTAACACATGATTTTCCTTTTCTGAAACCAAACTGTCTTTCTGTTATCATATTGTGTTCTTCTAGATGATTTACCCAAGCTTTTCTTATAAGCTATTCTAATTCCTTGCTTACAACACTGGTCAGTGATACTGGTCGGTAGTTAAGTTGATTTTGTCTATTCCCTTTCTTGAATAAGGGAACAATGTTTGCTTTCTTCCAAATATCAGGTAGTTTACCTTGACTCAAGGATTTCTTGAAAATTAAATATAATGGTTTACTTAACCCCTTTGCACATTCACGTAGCACCCAACATGAAATTTCATCAGGACCATTTGCTTTTCCTTTGTCTAATTTACTTAGCTTCTTCTGTATTTCTTTTTCTGATGTTTGTATATCTGGTAGTATGTGTGGGCATGCATGTTCCACATAATCCCTTTAAAAAAATTTTCCTCTGTAAAAACTGATTGGAAATTCTTGTTTAGTGCTTCACAAATATCCTTCTCTTGTGTACAGGTGATTCCATCGTCCGTAATGGTTGCGTTTTATCCTTTACTTTGGTTTTGCTTCTGATGTAGTTGTAAAATAGCTTTGGTTGATCACTACTTTTATTTATGATATCCTCCTCAAACACTTTTTGGGCTTCCCTCCTTATTCTTGTATAATCGTTTCTTGCCTGTTTGTAATTATTATATGCCCTTTCACTATTGTGTCTTCTGTATCTATTCCACAACAAATCTCTTTTTTCTTTTGATTTTTTACGTTCTGTATTGAACCATTTCTTTCTTTTCTTTTCTGCTTTCTGTTGTGGGATGTACTTCTGGACTCCTATTTCATAAAGTTCACAGAATTTTTCATATATAGCATTTAAATCTTGTCCTCTAAGCTCCTTTTCCCAAGCAATTTCTAAGAATTACTTATTTAGGTCATGATATTTTTCCTTTTTATAGTTTAGGCAATTTTTGTAACTTTCATTGCTGTTATCTATGTCATATGCAATCCTGAAGTTGCAATTTAGTACTGCATTGTCGCTTTTGCCGAATGGAGGGTGATATATTAAATTGTCAATATCGTTTTCTTGCATAGTAAATATGAGATCTAGGATTGAGGGTACATAGAGTCCTCTTTTTCTGGTGCTATCTCTTACATGTTGCATTAGGAAAAACTCTTGCACAAGATCCAGGAGCTTTTGGTCCCAATAGCTTTATTGGTTTATTATATCTAGAGTATTCCAATTTATATTTGTATTAAAATCTTCAGTTAGTTTAAATCTTTTCGATTTCTCTTCCACTTTATGTAGTAATGCTCTTAAACTCTGAAGTGTACTCTCCGCCAGGTCCTCATATTCGTCTCTTTCCCATGTGTTTGATCTGGGTGGCATGTACAAATTGGCTACAATTACTTTCCCTTCAGATGTATTTATCTCTACTGCAATCAATTCTACTTGTGAGGGTATATCTAATTCTATTTCTTTGACTTTTAGATTTGTCTTAGTTAATATTATAATTCCTCCTCTTTTTTTTAAGTTCCTATCTCTTCTCCATATATTATATTCCTCTAAGTTTAGGATGTCATTCGATATCCTTGGTGTTAATTTTGTTTCAGTTAGTCATGTTATATGTGGTTCATTTTCTCTGACATAATCATTCATCTCTAATAATTTAGATACCATTCCATCCACATTTGAGTATATCAACTTAATCATCTTGTTTATATACTTGTCATTATTTGATTCTACTACCTTCCTTCTTTTTATTCCCTCCTGTTTATGTACCACTTTCGTACCTTCAATCCTATTACTTTGTAAAAAAAAAAAAATGTATTCTTCTCCTCCTCTGATCTTCCCCCATTTTTTTTTTTTTTTTTGCTTCCTCCCTCTTTTCTTTCAGTAATTCCAGTTCCTCTTGTGTTAGGCATCTTTTTATCTATACATTTTTGAACTCCTCTTTTTTCCATAAGATTTTTTTTGCATTTTTTAGTATCTCCTCCACGGTGTTTACACTCTGGAAGGTTACCTTTAAGGGTCTTGACTTGCCTCTCTCGTATTTCCCTAACCTTTTGTGTTCTTCTATGTCTTTACTACAGATTTCCTCTGATACTTCTTTCAATATTCCCATTACATTTGCTATCTCCTTTTTGTCTCTTGAGATCTTCTTTTTAACTTCATTTTCTGTACCAGTGATTGCTATAGATTTGTTAATATCTACTGAATCTCTGACTAACTTAGAACTGTTTTGGATTATTCTTTTCACTTCCTTTTTAATGCTTTTTTCCTCCACCTTTGTTTCTAAGTCTTTCTTTACTTTCACCAGTTCAGCATAAGTGGTTTCCACATCATTTTTTTAGCTTTGCACAACTTCATTCACCTGTGTTATCTTCTCCTCAATAACACTGCTCTGATGTATCAGACTGCTTACTTGCCTAATTGTCTCTGTATCATTTTTGAACTCTTTGATAATACTCTCGTGGTTGACTACTGTACTTGCCATTTCACTAATTTTCCTAAGTGTACTCACTTCAACTGTTAGCTCACCTATTGTTATGTCTTTCTCATTGACCTCCTTTCCTAATTTTTCTATTTCTTCCTTTTGCAAGTGCATCTGTTTCTTAATTTCATCTATCTCATTTTGAAAAGCAGTCTCAAGCCTGTGTACTCGCTCAACCAATTTATTGTGAGTCTCCATTTCAACCAGTTCTTGGTAGAAATCATCGTCCTGCTTTCTGCCTTTATCCCTTTTCTTTTCCAAATTTGCGCTACTAAAGTATGTGGTCATGTTGCAGTTCTAAAAGCACATATGGTACTTACATTCCCTGGGGCAGATTGTAGACTAAACAACTATCAGCTGATTGCGCGCATTCTTACTCTAATTTGGTTTCTTTTCTGTTTGAACAAGTCTTGCTTTAAAACTTCTTTTTTTTTTTTTTTTTTTTTTTATATATATTAGAACACCATTTAGTCTAACCTGGTACAGAGCTTGACTCATATAAAGATACTAATATAGGTAATGCCACTGGCCGAGTTGGCCGTGTATGGAGCGATGTCGGCGTGCGTCTGGTCTCCTTCGTGCCTTGTGTGTGTGTGTGTGTGTGTGTGTTGCACAACCAAGACTGGAAAAAGGACTTAGTTGAATCTTGGCAGGATGGTTGGAATAGGGTCCCAGATGGAACAGTTTCAATTTGATGTCGAGTGATTTTCTGAAGGGGTGTTTTAGACCCTATAAACTGTACCTATCTGTGTTACAATATGCGTTCTTGGAAGAGGCAGTGGGTCATTTCAGTGGAGATTCTTGTGTGTCTGTGTTTTTTTATGAGAGAGAGAGAGAGAGATATGTATATCTACAGTTTGTATGTCTCTTACTTAACTGATGCTACGAACAGATGATGTTATTCAGCACAAAATTCTGGTAGCTGTTATGATAATGGTGGTGGTGGTGGCTGTGATGATTGTGGTGGTAGCCGTGTTGATGGTGGTGGCTGTGAAGATGATAGTGATGGTGATAGCTGTGAAGATGATGGTGATCATAACTGTGATGATAATGGTGGTGGTAACTGTCATGGTGCTGGTGGTTGTGGAGATATCTGTGATGATTGTAATTGTGATGGTGGTGGTAGTTGTGGTGGTGGTGGTAGTCTTGTTGGTGATTGTGGTGGTGGTAGCTCTGATGATGATGGTGGTGGTGTTAGCAACTGTAGTGGTGGTGTTGATGGTAGCTGTGGTTCCGGTGGTGGTGGTGGTGGTGGTGGTAATTGGGGTGGTTGTGATATAGACGTTGGTGGTGATGGTGGTAGCTGAGATGATGATGGTGGTTGTAGATGTGGTGGTGGTGGTACTGTTAATGGTGGCTTTGATGATGATGGTGGTGTTGATGGAAACTGTGATAATGATGGTGGTGGTGTTGGCTGTGGTGGTGACAGTCGTGATGTTAGCTGTGGTGGTGATGGTGGTGGTGTTGATGGTAGTAATGAATGTGGTGGTTTATGGTTGTAATGATCATGATATTGGTAGCTGCTGTGGTTGGTAGTGGTGGTAGCTGTTATGACGGTGGTGGTGGTGGTGTTGATGGTAGATGTGATGGTGGTGGTGGTTGTAGCTGTGTTGATGATGATGGTAGTGTTGGTGTTAGCTCTGGTGGTGGTAGCTGTTCAGCAATGGCTCTCATTTGAGCAAGCGGTTTGCGGCCCAATTCAGGCGAGTGCTGAGCAGCCAGATGAGGCCTCGAGACTCTTGTACTGTACATACTAATAATAGTATTTATTGTGAATATACAAGTTTTGTTTGACTTTCCACTTCTACTTACATATGCCAGCGAGTTAAGCACGACCCCGGCACCTGATTTTAATTATAAGTGAAATGACACTGTGCACTTGAGAGTATCGAGTCTAATAAACTGGATGCATGTTCAGGCCAGAGTCGGTAAGCAATCCACAACAGTTGGTGGAAATAAATAAATTAATAAAAGCACACACATACTATCCTCCTCTCCCTGCCGGTTGAGTGATTCCAAGCAGGGAGGCACAAGACTGATGTAGGAGTCCATGGAATGAAGGTCTCCTCCCACTAAGCTGTTAGCCAATGGGAGGTGCCAAAACTTGTAAAAATACTCGCTTACACTCCATCCACTAAAGTAATCATTCATAGGGACATGCTGGTGCCATGATGCAACACACCTTGACTGCTTCTATTGCATGATGAGCCAATGGAAGACACCTAATCACCTTCTACATTCAGACACTAACTTGTGTTCTTCCTATCTTAGGGTGAGTTAATTCATTTTGGGAAATAAAAATCGAACGTCTGGGGTTAGTTATGGCGTTTATTAATCACTTCTTTACCAGGGAACTTCCCTGTCTGATAGCTGCATCAAAATATTATAAAATTATCTTTGAGCTTAGGGTGTTAAGGGATTACAGGTTTCCAAGTAAATATAACAAACGCATACATACAGACATGAACTATGCTTAACTCTTTGAGCCTAATAGCGTCATATGTTTTGCTACTGCCAAATTATTATTATTATTTTTTTTTCATGGCAGAAGTGTTAATGAGTGTCATACCTAAATTCTGTAGTTAGAAAACATCATCCCTAAACTGAATAGATTCGTCTGGCGGTGACAAGACTTTGTCGCAAAACTTGCCTTTGTAATGCAGAGTTGAAACTACAGCAATTGAGCCATTCATGACAAATCGACATTTACTTCCTTACTGTAACCCCTTCAGTAGCGTATTACCAAGTCTTTCTTTTCTGGTGTCGACAGCTGATTTTCCTATTGGTTGTATGGGATTTAATGAATGGTAAATCTATAGTATATCAAGTACAGTACATTTCATACAAATTGTGGCTATGTTCACGCGATGTAACGAAATTTTTCTTCAAAACTAAATAGAAAAAGATGATGAATGATAAAGGATAATGTATGTGAAATCATGTACAGTATATAATCAGGAAATACATATATATATATATATATATATATATATATATATATATATATATATATATATATATATATATATATATATATATATATATATATATATATATATATTAGTGGTAGGTGGTGGCGACCATCATCCACTCACTTGATGTAGTGCTGCCTACTTCTTCCTCAGCCTTTATTATTTTTTTTTTTTTGTGGCTGCCTTCCTCTCTTCCTATTTCTCCCATCTTTCCTGTCTCTTCTTATTGCTTTTCCTCCCACATTATGGAAGAAGGAAAAAACATATATACTATACTCATGGGCGACTTCAATGCAGAAGTTGGGAAATAAAAAAAACGGAGAAGCATGTATGGGAAAATTTGGAGTGGGAGAAAGGAATGAAAGAGGAGAAATGCTGGTAAATTTTGCTGAAATGTTTAACATGAGAGTAATGAACACATTCTTCCACAAAAGAACAGGAAGAAAGTGGACCTGGAGAAGCCCAAATGGAGAAACAAAGAATGAAATCGACTTCATTATAGCAAATAAGAATAACACGATCACAAATGTCACAGTTATCAACAAAGTAAATATAGGAAGTGACCATAGAATGGTGGGTTGCACAGCCAGTTTCAGTTTCAGAGGTGAAAGAAAGAAGACTATTAAAGATAAAATGCTATGCCCAATAAAACTAAACGAAAACAAAACAGCCTTTCATTTGGAAATAAGGAACACAATTCAGGCTCTAAGTAATGATGCATGTGACATTGATGAGCTGAATGACAGACTAACAAAAGTGCTTAGAGAATCAGCGGAGGTAGTAGGTCTAATACAACCAAAGCCAAGAAGTATTCTGAAATGACACTTGAGCTTATGAAAAAGGAAAAGAAAAGAAATAACAGTAAAAACAAAGAAGAAATAGAACGAGCAGAATTAAATAAGCTTACTGTGTCAACAAAAGACAAAGAAACGAAAAAAGAAAGAGAAACGGATCAGATCAGTGAAACCATCAATAAATGAAAAAGTCTGAAACAGGTCCGAAGTAAAATGGCACTAGGAAAGCAACAAATTACATCACTGAAAGACAAAAACGGTGAAGTCATTCAATACAGAGATAAGATGGTGAAAAGAGTTGAAGAATTTTACAAAGAACTATATTCATCAAAGACCGAAGTACCAATAGCTAACTTTTCAGTTGACACAAGCGAAATACCTGATGTAACACCAGACGAAGAAAATATTTCTCTTAAAAATATTAAAAGAGGGAAAGGCTCCGGTAGAAGATGTAATAGTGGCAGATTTACTGTTGGACGCAGGAGTAGAAGTACAAAATAGGCCTGCTCACTTATTTACTCAATGTATAAAAAGAAAATTCCCAAAACATAGTGTAATGCAATAGTTATTTTTCCTTATAAAAAGGTGACTCAAAAGATCTTAGTACCTATCGACCGATTAGCTTATTAGCAATCATTTACAAACTATTCGCAAAAGTCCTTATGAGCAGAATGACATCAAATTTGGAGGAAAACCAACCTCTTGAACAGGCAGGATTCCGAAGCGGGTATTCGACCACTGATCATCTACAGACAATGAATCAGCTAATGGAGAAAACTACAGAATGTAATACACCACTATGCTTAGGTTTTGTTGATTAGGAAAAGGCTTTCCACCCAGTGGAGCACATAGCAATTATAAATTCATTGCGAAAACAAAGAGTGAATGAGAACATTGTAAAACTGCTCGAAAACATATAAAAAGGGAACTGCTACAGTTAAACTACAAAAGGACTCGGAAAACATTAAGACTGAGAAGGGCGTGCGTCAGCGAGATAAAGTTTCACTAAAATTATTTACAGCATGCCTAGAAAGTATTATCAGAAAGCTAGACTTGGAAAACAAAGGAGTGAACATTGATGGAGAAAAGATAAACCATTTAAGATTTGCAGATGACACTGTCGAAATCTCAGAAACAGCAGAGACATTGCAAGAAATGTTAAATGACCTGAACAGAGAAAGTCTCAAAGTAGGGCTAAAGATGAACTGAACTAAACTTAAAGTAATATTAATCCACAAAACAGCAAAGAGCGCCATCAGAATAGGCGGAGAAATTCTTGAAAAAGTCGAGGAGTACAATTACCTGGGACAAATACGAAAATTAACGAAAGATCATTATAGCAAAAAAAAAAAAAAAAAAAAAAAAAAAAAAAAGGACGCATTACAATTGGATGGAAAGTTTTTGGTAAAATAGAGAAATTATGAGAGGTAGGTTGCCAGATTGTATGAAACGAAAAGTATACAGTATAATGAATGTATAATTCTAGCTATGACATATGGTTGTGAGACCTGGAAACTGACAAAATCGATGGAAAATAAATTAATCCGTTCTCAGAGAGCAATGGAAAGGTCAATGTTGGGAATATCTTAAGTGACAGGAAAAGATCAACTTGGGTGAGAGAGCAGACTAAAGTCAGATATTATATAAGTTATAAAAGAACAGAAATGGAGGTGGGCAGGCCATGTAGCAAGACTAATGGATAACCGATGGAGCAAGAGGTTGACTGACTGGATACCAAGAGATTGTAAGCATAGCAGAATAAGGCCAGACAGGAGGTGGAGAGATGAGATAGAGAAATTTGCAGGGAAGACGTGGCAAAGACTGGTTCAGTCAAGGAATTCGTGGAGAAGGCTGGGGGAGGCCTTTGTTCAGCAGTGGACTTATAATGGTTGATGATATATATATATATATATATATATATATATATATATATATATATATATATATATATAGATAGAGAGAGAGAGAGAGAGAGAGAGAGAGAGAGAGAGAGAGAGAGAGACAGATATATATATATATATATATATATATATATATATATAGAGAGAGAGAGAGAGAGAGAGAGAGAGAGAGAGAGAGAGAGATATATATATATATATATATATATATATATATATATATATATATATATATATATATATATATATATTTGCGGATTAGTGCAGACTTGTGCAGAGTTTTCTCGAATTCTTTCAGTGATGGATTTTGAAAGTAAATGATGATAAGAGCAAAATGACGGTTCTGGAGAGAGGACATGACTCACAGTGTGCCTGATGATGAATGGAGAGAGTACTCAATTGGTGAAGGAGTTTATGGACCCTGATCCAAAGATACAGAAGGGAGGTATATGGTAAGAGCAAAGGAAGAGGAGAACAGGATAGTACAGGGGAAAAAAAGATGTTTGGTGCTATGAAAATCTATCTATTGCCAGACGCCTTGATCCCGTAAGGGGAGGCCACAAACAAATCGCCTCCATGTCGGTTTGTCCCCTACCATTTCACAGCCCTGCTCCCAGTTCACACACGTCTCTCTCATATACCTCTCCACTCCATCCTTTAATCAGATCCTTGGCCTCACCCTCCCTGTCTCCCCCTCCACCTCACTCACATACACTCTCCTCGTCAGTTTCTCACTCTCCGTCCTCTCCACATGGCCAAACCACCTCAGTGTATTTCTCCTAGTGCTTTCTATCACATCAACATCCACACCACAATGCTCCTGCACTTCCTCAGTTGTCAGTTTGTCTCACCATGTGGCTCCACATGCTTCTCTCAAATAACTCATTTTCACTGCTGTCACTCTTGACTTCTGTCCCATCAACAAGGTTCAGGCTTCACTTCCATACGTTAGAGCTGGTATCACAATACTGTCATGAAGCAACGTTTTTACTTCCATGCTCACTTCCCTGTTGCTTATCACTGTTTTCAAAGAACCAGCAACCTTTCTTCCTTGATGTACCCTTTCAAGCACTTCACCCTCTACATCCTTACTCATCAAACTAACCTAATACTTAAACGCATTCACGTTTTCTATTTTCTCCTCATCCAGCCTCACTGTACAGTCACTGGCTTAATTTCTCTTGATGACCATAACTTTACTCTTCCCTACATTTACCTCTAGTTTCCGTTTCTCACACACTCTCCCAAATTCATTCACCAAGCCTTGCAGCTCCCCTCTGTAACACAGTATCATCTGCAAACAACAGTACAGGGGGTTTCCAAACACTCCCCTTTCTCATTAGCGCAGCTTCAACAGCCACTGCCCTACCTTGTATCTCTTTTATAACCCCATCCATACACAGATTGAACAGCCAAGGAGACATGACACGTCCCTGTTTCAATCCAACCCTCAAATAAAACAATTCACTCAGTTCACTCTTCTCACACACTTCAGCCTTAGCACCCTCGTATACTGTATACTCTTCACGGCATTCAGCAACCTCCCATTTACTTCATATAGTCTCAGTACTTTCCACATTCCTTCTCTGTCCACCTTGTCATATGCTTTCTCCACATCCATGAAAGCCGCATACAATTTCTTTCCCTTCTCTAGAAACTTTTCCACAGAAGATCTAAGAATGAATGCCAGATGTACACAACCTCTTCCCTTCCTGAAACCTCCCTGTTCTTCTCCAACTAACTCCTCTGTTATTTCCCTCTGTCAATAAGTATCCTACCATATACTTTTCATCCTAAAGTAAGAAGAGAAATTTGATTAGCACACTCTTCTTTTTCCATTTTTCCTTTGCACAGGGGAATAATTTTACTTTATTTCCAATCCTCCGGGACTCTACCTTCCTCCCAGGCCAATCTTCACATCTTCCACATCCATTCTACTACTATATATCTCTTCCCCATGCTTCAGCATTTCACCACACACTCCATCACTTCCCGAGGCTTTTCCCATTTTGACTTTCTTTACTGCTTCCACAACTTCCATCCTACTGATTTCTTCCACTCCTTTCACCTCCCTGCTTCTCCCAGACATTCCACAGCCACATACCCTCGCATCATTTTCATTCTCTGTGTTTAACAGTTCTTGAAAGTGTTCTCTCCATCTGCTCACACTTTCTTCCTTCTCCAGTAGCAATCTACCATTTCTATCTTTCACTCCCCAACTAACTTCTTTATCACCCTGTCTAAATCTCTTTACCTCTTTCCAGAACATTTTCTTACATTCCCTCCACTTTACACTCAAATTCTTTCCAAATTCCTCATCCACTTTCATCTTACTCTCTCTTGTTAGTCTTTTCACCTCTTTCTTCCCCTCTATGTGTAAATCTCTCTTCCGTCTCTCAACTTCACGCCCCTGTTTCTCAACCAATCATTATATGCTTTCGTCTTTTGTGCCACAGCATGTCTCATCTCTTCATTCCACCATGCTGTTCCTTGCACCCCCTTTCTTCTCTTCACCCCACACACCACCTCACATGTTGCACAGATTTCTTCTGTGAATATATTGCACACACCATCCACGTCTCTCATCTGCTATGAAGATAATAATATGAAATAAAGCCCTAAGTGTGGTGGCTGCAAGAGCATTCCACGAACGAGTTTATTGTACAAACATATTGGTGTGAGATTTTGATGTGTCATAATATGAAAAATCAAGAGTAAGAGCACTGAAATGGAGGTTATTCTCTCCGACAAGGAAAGTATGTTGTCGACCCTGTTTGTTTGTAAATCTGTTAGCTGGATTACTGTAAAACTAAGAGAGATTTCGACCAAATCTGGTGGGTAGATAGTCCGTGTTCCAGAGAACAATCGATTATCTTTTGGGACCGATGTTTGTTAGTTTATGTCTGTTAGCAGGATTATTTAAAAAATAAAAGAGAGATTTGGACTAAATTTGGTGGGTAGATAGCCCGTGTCCTAGGGAAAAATCGATTAACTTTTAGGACCAATCCGGGTCATATTACAGGTTCTGAATCCGGAAAAACACTTTTTGCGAAACCTTAATTAACGATGAGAAAACCTAACCCATTATGAACAGTGGTTTGGAAATTACGTTGCCCTTGCCGGGGAGATTCGCTCCACTGAGTGCCCTTCTAGTTGGGGAATGTGAGAGGAGAGTGGAGAGAGGGTAGGATATGGAATATGATACAAGATAGAAGTCTGTGGATACTATGATTGAAGAGAGTGTTCGTAAAGTATATGATCATGTTGAGGGAACGGGTGATTACAAGGTGGTGAAAATAATCTATCAGTGAGAGCCTGAAGGTGGAACGAAGTGTGGTTGGCCAACAAGAAGGTGGTTACTGTAGATGTGCCAAATGAGTGTGTGAAAAAGTGAGTTATGAGGGTTGATGAGGTTATGGAACTGGCAGTGGATCATGCTGTGCAAGGAAAAAAATAAAATAGAGAAGCATACATGACAATGGTTCGGCAGCCCCGTTTTTTTTTCCAATGATTAGATAGTTGTTAGACTAAATTTAGGTGTAATGATAAGCGTGTAAGTGTGGATGTTTATTCCTATAAGATGGGGCCAAAATTCTGGGTGCTTGAATGGTGAGTGCGTGAGTGAGAGTGTGGTCAATTTATTTAGGCACACTTTTGTTATTTCTCCCTCTATCATACCTTCTCTTGCTTGCAGGATTCTTCCTCGCATCATCTTTAGGTGGGAAAATTGGTCTGGACAATGATTATGAAGATAATGATTATGAAACAGGACAACAATAATAGCCATTCCCTTATTATTCATCGATGATCCGGAGCATGGTAAGGCCCAGGGTTGGATCTCATATGGTTGCATCCTAGTTGTACATCTCAGCTAATCACTAGGATGCGGAAACTTCTTCCCCTCCATGGAAGAAGAGGCTAACGTACTGCATTAAAAGTTATCTTTTTTGGTAGGAAACCATCCTACTTTCCTGGAAGTGTTTTACTTGGATGACAAAAGTTTGGCGAAGTCTTGGACTCGAGGCATTTTTTCTTGCAATCACAGTTCTAATATTGCCATCAACAATGCTGCTTAACACTTAATAACAGTCTCTGTCATACTGTAATTCACAGTGTTTGTCTGTGATTGGTTTTGTGCTTTCAAGGTTCAAACTGGAAGAGAAAGTTTTGCAAGAGCATAGATGCGGAGTTGACACAGGCTTTACTTTCACCTAACCAGAAAAAGAAGAGAAAGTAAAACAGAAGAAGAAGAAGAAGAAGAAGAAGAAGAGGAGGAGGAGGAGGAGGACGAAGACGAGGAGGAGGAGGAGGTGGAGGACGAAGAAGAAGAAGAAGAGGAAGACGACGACGACAACGAAGAAGAAGAAGAAGAGGAAGACGACGACGACGACGACGAAGAAGAAGAAGAAGAAGAAATCAGGATTCACTGCTCTTAAAAACACTGATATTTTGAGTTTCAGGTTTATAACGGAGAAAGAGAGAGAGAGAGAGAGAGAGAGAGAGAGAGAGAGAGAGAGAGAGAGAGAGAGAGAGAGAGAGAGAGTTGCAAGGAATTACAAAGAAAAATTAGTATCTCAAAGATTATGCGGTCCATATTGAAGAAATATTTCATATCATCTACTTGGGAAGTCATATTCAGGCCTCACACATGCTCGTTTAAGTAAGATCCTATCGAGGCTTCTTTTAAAATGCTATACTGTAGTGCTATAAACTGCAACCATGGGAAGTCTGTTGCAGGTGGAGCAAATCTTGTTCATGAAAAAAAATTTCACATACGCTGGAGTTAAATCACTTCAGTTCCAGCTTCCAACCATAGTTGCGTGTCAGGTTCGTGTTCACAATGAGACTAAATAATTTTCTGAGGTCAATATTGTCAAAACCCTTAAGCATTTCAATGAACTAGCCCCGTACTCTACGAGTTTCTAATGAAAACAGTACCAGGGGTCTTCAGGCGATTCTGATAATTCAGTCTCTTGAGGGATGAGAGAAATTTTGTAGTTCTGGCTTTCACTCAGTCAAGTCGACCTAGGCCTTTCCTAAATGTAGGTGACCAGAACTGCACACAATATTACAAAAAACGGCTGTATTCAGTTACTGATTGTAAGAACAAGAGTCTTTAATTCTGTAAAGAAACTGCCTGTGGATGTAGTGTAATCATTTCTGGGCCTTTTTCTCTACCACTTTGATCCACTGTTTGGAAAATTTTAGGTCACTACTGATCAGTACACCTAATTCCTTTTCCAGATCAGTAAACCTCCGAGTTCTCCCCAAAAGTGAATCGCCTGACCCGAGGTTTGCATGGCCAATGTGCACGATCCTGCATTTCCCCAGGTTAAATGGCATTTGCCGTGTCTCGGACCATCCAAATCTCCCTGGAGTTTTCAATGTATTCAAGACTACTCAAATTTGCTCCAACTTTAGTGCCATATGCAAACACTGAGATCAGACTCAACATACCAAAATCTATGTCACTAATATAAAGGATGAACAGAAGTGGAGCAAGGACTGACCAATGTGGATTTCCAGGAGTGAGTGAAGGCCAGTCAAAGAAATTCCGTTGATCACTACTTTCTGTTACCTGTCTGTGAGCCAGTTTTCTGTTCAGAGTGTAGCCTCCCTATTAACACCGGGTGCACACGCTTTTGACATTAGTTGAATGCCTTTTAAATGTTTAAATAAAGGATGTATACTACTTTATTCCGGTCATATTCACTCAACATTTGTGGAATAATTCGGGCAAGTTAGTCAGGCATGATCTATGTAGTCCGAACCCATGCTGGGAGTCCATTAATACGTTGTGATTTTACAGGTGTTCGACTATCCTGTCTACAGTTATTCCTTCCAACAGTTTTACTATAAGAGAGAGCAGGCTAATTGGATGGTAATTCTTTGGAAATTCTTGATCCCCTTGCTTAAAGTTTGGAGTCACATCTGCTAGCTCTCACTCTTCTGGCAGTCTTGGTGATGATTTCTACAAGTAAAGAAGCTACCTGACCATGGACCTTGCTAAGAAAGCTTGGAAGACTTTTATCTGGATCAGGTGACTTGTAAATATTAGCATGTCGATTCTTCTTGCCACCTTTCCTGATGAACATCTGAAAACATATTGCCATGTAATGAGTATCTTATAACCTAAAGACGGGAGCAAAGTATTTATTTATTGTTGACCATATCCAGGTCCGAGATCTGCATTCCCGTACAACTCATTGATTCTTAAGTGGTCCAATACTACCTCTGAAAAGCTTCCTACTGTTCATATGGCTGAAAAATTACTTAGGGCTCTTTTTGCATCTTGATGCCGTCCCGATTTACTCATTTTTTTTCCAGCATTTCCAGATTTCTCTGTCCTGCATAGAGTCATGAAGTAGCCCAAATAGTTCTGGTTCTGGCTGCATTTGACCATCTTCTATGTAGCCTTTCTCTCTTTTATTGTTGTGGCTGTTTCATTACTAAGCCATTTTGGTTGAAGTGATGCCGCGTTTTAAACGGTTCATCATGGCCATACTATTTCGTACAGAACTCTGACACCAACAAAAGAGTCCCATCTGCGTAGCTAGACGTTTGGCATCGGAAAAATATTCGTACTTTGTCAGGATAACTTCCACGAAAGTATTTTTCGTCCTGTCAGTCATGGAACACAATTTTCTTTGTTCCAAAGAATACTTTTAAGAGTATAAATGCTGAGGTAATGACCTTAAATTGAACTTATACTTTGCACATTTACGCTGTTATTGGCAGATTTCCGCAGTAAAACCCTTACATAATCTAGTGGGCAACTATTGTCGCGGCGCACGACTCTGAGGTTCTACCCTGGCAACATACCATTCAAAAATGCGTCCGATTTCGTGTCATATTATACACGAATCACATTATTATGCACGAATATATTATACACGAATATTATTATACACAAACATATTGTACACGAATCATATGCGTTTCATATTATACACGAAATCAGACGTACTTTTGAATGGTAGGTTGCCAAAACACGATAATAACAACCTCAGAGTCACGCGCCGCGACTATAGTCTGGTACTACTGGCAATGATAGGTTGTCATGCTGGTACTCGTTACTGCTGTTATCTTTGGCCATTAACCACTGGTAGTATCCCAAAACATTAAGGGATATTTACGAATCTCAACAATCCGACTTTACTTCAACTGCTGCAAGTCGCCTCTGGATTCAGACCCCCCCCCAAAAAAAAAAAATAATAATAATAATAAAAAAAATAAAATCCTTGTCAGCTTGTTCTGACAATTGTCTTTTCAAATACACTCAAATTGTATATTTAGTGAAAGACAGGCCGACTGAGGATTTTTTTTTTTTTCATGCGAGGAAGAAGGAACCAAAGGCCATGAGCCCGCAGTAACAGTTTCCTCCAAGAGAAAAACAAAATACAATAGAGAGCCAAATTCAAGATCCAATCATTTTGAGATTCCTGGACACTGTGTTTGAAAGACTGGAGATCATAGGCAGCAGGAAATACAGACAGAGGGAGACAGTTCCGTATTATCTCATTTAACAGATTAAAAAAAAAAAAAAAAAAAACGAATGCAAAGATTGCTCAGAAATGTTTAAAGCAAGTGGATACTTAAGAAAAATTTGCCTGCTGATGCTGACTCAGAAGTATGGCCTCAGGGTAAGAAGTGTCGATAATTTTTCATCATTGACTGAATTAATTAATAAATCTTCCGGGGTTGCTTCCTATGTATAGCAGAACGATCAAAACATCTTTTCAGAGAGATAAAAAAGCATACAAATAACATTTAACAAACAGTAAATAATATATAATAATAATACAATCAGGGTGGGATGGATTGTCTGACAGCAAAATGGCCTCACTTCCGTTTTGTTTGAAGTTGTATATTTGTATGACTTCGGCAGCAGACTTCAAACTACCTCTGAGGAGTATTTAACCTGGGATGGTATAGTATGAAACTGTGTGGAACTTTGAAATTATATGCCGGTATGAAAGTGTATGACCACGATGTAACGATACAAAACGTGGTTTGAGTGTAGCTTTCTAGACATAGAGAGTATGAATAACGTCTATTATTCTGAAAATTGCTCTTTCAATGAGTGATATATTGCATTTATATTAATGCACTCTAGTCCAGCACTCATAAAACTTTCTCTCTAACCGGCAAGGTTAACGTCACGTAAATCTAGTTTTCGTTTACAATGACCAGATGATCCTTCCCAACAATTACATAGAGCGAACCTAATCGGGCTGTGGTCACTACCTCCCAGTGATTCATCGCTAGACAAGCTGGTAACATTTTATCTTCTGTACTGAACAAAAGATCTAGGATGGTATTGTCTCACGTCAGTTCTTTTACTCACAGGGACAGAGTTTTCATCTCAAAGTCAGCAAGACACCTACCTTCAGCATCGGCTGTTCTGTCATCCCAGTTTACATGAGTGTTGAAGTCACCAAGAATTACAAATGTTTTACCACGATGTTCAGACTTATGCATATGGCTTTCCTCCTTATCAGCGAGCGTATGTGGAGGCCTGTACACAGGAACTAACTTCTATGTACTCCTGGTTAGATGAAGGTCCACACCAAACACTTCATGGTCTGACTTAATTTTACAGTCGGAATGCTTTTGTAACCGACATACAATTAGTCTTGCCCCTTACTTGTAGAGAACGGTCTTTATGAAACATCTTGTAATTAAGAACTTCAAACTCTCCAACAACTCTCTGCTGTCGTTATAAATCCATGACTCTGTAGTAGTCATAACATTGACATGTTCTGTGGCCTTGAATGCCTTAAATTTGGGCATTTTGTTTGTAACTGAACTAACATCTAAAAAAACATCAGAAGGGGTTCCAATCTGTTCCTCAATCCCCTTAACTGATCTCCTTTCCCGGAGGCATTGATGTATATGGAGGTAATTGTTTCTCTCCTGAGTTAGTTTTTTGCATGCCTTCAGAAGAAGAATTCAGTAACTGTGGTTACCAGCTTGATGAGCACGAATGTTCCTATAAGGGTTCAGAGAGAGAGAGAGAGAGAGAGAGAGAGAGAGAGAGAGCACTGATAAAAGGAAAGACGTGACCTACAAGTCACAAAGAATCAATATTAAAGCCTCCCCCCCCCTCTCTCTCTCTCTCTCTCTCTCTCTCTCTCTCTCCATTCTAGACCAATTTTTTTTTTTCATGTCAAATGAAGTTCATCAATGACATTTCGGTTCCAGTCAGTCCCTTCATATACATTTTGGGCCTGTGTTGATATTTTACGTTACTTTACGGCAGTTAATGTAAAACAATGTCCGCTCAGCTCCAGTTAAGCTCATTTAGAACCATCATAGTCATTAAGACTCAGTCGGATTAATTTACCCTTATTCATGGCCGTTCATTTGTTTTTCTTTTCCAAATGCACAAAAGAAACCAAATGCTGAAAGATCTCAATGTTCTTCCTTCCATGAAAAACAAAACAAAAAACACACGCGAGCCAATTTCAAGATCCGTTCATTTCGAAATACCTGAACACATTGCATTAAAAAGGATTGGATGTCATAGGCAGAGGGAAATACAAACTGTGTAAGATAGTTCCTGCGTTGTCCTATTGCATACAAGAAGGACTGGGAGTCCCTTGTACTAGAGAGCTGGACGAAAAGGGGACGAGAGTGCCCTACCAGACGGGTGCTACGCACCCACCATAACGGAGGAGGGATGCTAACAGACAACTCAGAAGAGCAGAGTCCATTGAAATAACGATAGCCTATGCGATATATAAGGAAAGACTTTAATAAGACGAAAAAAAAAAAAATACTCCACTGTGTTTAGCTTCGTATGGGGAGCCTCCCACTCTCCCATTCTTAAGAGCCGTACACACACATGGACGATTAAAACCCTCGTAGAGTGTGTATTCAGGGCTCTCATGCTGTCATATTCGCTGGGGTCCCGGCAGGATCATTTCAGGTACAGTCAAGTTATATCTGTCCTAATCACAGTCATGCATATCACTTACGTTCAGACTCAGGCAGATCAGCTGTTGAGCAAATGGGTTCTGGGTCACTTCAAGTTCATCTGCTGGACATACATGTATTTGAGTAAATATAGATTTATTCACGTCAGACCAAAAAAGGTGTGAGCGAACCAGCTCTTGATGAAGTGGCTTTAATTTATGAGATACAACATTTCAACTTTCCAGTTTCTTACATACTGTCTCAGTGCATCAGAAAAACTATTTGCAAACAATTTCAGTCTTGCAAGTCAAATGATTGTTGAGAGATGTCATCCCAAGTTTTGCAACGCTGGATGGATTGGATAGTATGTGTTGGTATGTTGAATGAAGATTATGAAGATGATGATCATGATAATGTTGTCAACCCCGAAAGTACATTCATAATGGAAAAGAACTGCCAAGTGAGTTTTAGTTATAAACTCATTATTAAGTATGAAATCGTATGTGAAACGACGTTAAGTGCTTGAAAGAAAAAAAGGGAAGCCAAACGGATAAATATAAGATTACATTTGTCACAAAAAAAAATTCTTCCAATTAATATCCTGTTTTATCGTCTTGGTAAGTACTATCGGTGGTTCCCAACCCTTATGGGGTTGAGCTCCCCTCAGCATCTGTTACTCATGGCCACGCCTTCCTCCCTCCATTCCATAGCTGACTCTTTTCAAACTTCTTAATTGGTGTACACACACACACACACACACACACACACACACACACATATTTTATATATATATATATATATATATCTATATATATATATATATATATATATATATATATATATATATATATTGCCAGACGCCTTAATCCCGTAAGCGGTGGCCACAAACAAATCGTCTTCATATCGCCCTGTCCCCCGCCACTTCACTACCATCCTTCCAGCTCACACCCCCCTCCCTCATATACCTCTCCACTCCATCCCTCCATCTAATCCTTGGCCTCCCCTTCCCTCTCCCCCCCTCCACCTCACTCACACACACTCTCCTCGTCAGTCTCTTACTCTTCATCCTCTCCACAAGGCCAAACCACGTCAGTGTGTTTCTCCTAACGACTCCTATCACATCCACATCCACACCACAACGCTCCTTCACTTCCTCATTTGCCAGTCTGTCTGTCCATGTGACTCCACATGCTCCTGTCAGATAAATCATTTCCACTGCTCTCTCTCCTGACTTCTGTCCCTCCAACAAGGTCCAGGGTTCACTTCCATTCGTTAGAGTTGGTATCACAATACTCTCGTGGAGTAACATTTTCACTTCCATGATCACTTCCCTGTTTCTTATCACTGCTTTCAAGGAACCAGCAACCTTTCTTCCTTGTTGTACCTTTTCAAGCACTTTACTCACTAAACTTCCATCCTTTCTCATCACACTACCTAAGTTCTTGAATACACTCACATTTTCCATTTTCTTCTTATCCAACCCTGCTGTACAATTACTGACTTCACTTCTCTCGAAGACCATAACTTTACTCTTGGCTACATGAACCTTTAGATTCAGTTTCTTACACACTCTCCCAGACTCATCTGCCAAGCCTTGCAGCTCTCTTTCGTCTTCACTTAACAGCACAGTATCATATATATATATATATATATATATATATATATATATATATATATATATATATATATATATATATATATATACCGGTATATATTAACAACTGAGGATCCAGTAAGGAACCTGATGGCATATATAAAACTGAAGACCAGGACAAGGAGACGATCCACTGGGGCCATGTTCACGATTTATTTCAGTAGTGACGTTTCGAGGTAGTCCAACCCCATCATCAGACAAAACTGAAATATATACAAAACGATTTAAAAAATGAAGTTGCAACAAATAACACCTCATTCACAAATTAATAAAACCAATGAAATATATACAAATTAAATTAAAAAATGAAGTAGCAAAAAAAAAAAAAAAAATCACAAAATTACTAAAGTTCTAACCTAAACACATCTACACCGAGGCAACTACACAAAGCAACTGATCAGGAGACAAAAGTCTATGGAAAATTAAGCTTGGGAAACGGTTGAAACGAATCACAATGAGTCAGTGGGTAAATAATTTAATGGAAGAATCATAGGTATTCAGTGAAGGCTTTAAGTCATGTATAAACAATGATTCCGCTATTCTAAGACTGGTTTTATCATTATTTGTCATTAAAACCGCAAAATCATCCAGATCAAAACTATGACCCGAAACAAATTAATGTTCCCTAATTTCTGAGAACGGAGGGTTTGATAGTGGTAAAGTGGTCCTATATGACAGGCCTTTGTGTTCGAACAAACTAATTTCCAGGTTTCGAATAGAACTCCCAATATATCCTTCATTACAGCAGGAACAATTAAACTTGTACACAGTGTTAGAGCATAAAGCTTTGGGATTCTATCCTTATTCCTAAAAAAGGATTAAATAGTATATGAATTTGTAAAGATGAACCTAAATGAAACGTGTGGATAAACTGCATTAAGCTATCTATCTATCTATATACCTAGGCTGCTTCCCCCAAGGAAAGGGAGGTAGCCGAGACAGGACGACACACTCCCCATTAACTCATCCATTCAAACACATTCATTCGCATCTTAGCCCCAAAGGGGAGAACGGACAGATCCTCACCGCACCACACCGCACAAGGGTCAACTGCGCAATGCAATCAGTGACATCCACAGCAGGGCCCGACAGCAAAGCTTGTTTACCCCTGCCAAATCATAACAGACTCAACCCCTTACCCACACCTGACCTGAAATAGCTGATCAGACCAAATGCGGGACCATATCCCCTCAGGGCTGCGTCATCACTTATTCATTCACAATTTCTCTCCATTTATTTCTGTCACGCACAGCCACTCTTCCTTGCTAAACAGACATCCCTTTAGCATCCAGCGCTCTCTTCACACTGTCCATCCATCCTATTCGTGGTCTTCCTCTCAGCCTTACACCTCTCACATCAGATCTAGTTATCTTTTTCACCAATTGCTCATTATCCATTCTCTCCATATGCCCAAACCATCGCAACACCCTCTGCTCAACTCTACCAGCTATCTCCCGAACAACTCCAGTTCTCCTTCGCACTTCATCATTCCGCACTCAATCCATACGCGTCACTCCACACATACTCCTCAGACACCTCATCTCCATTACATTCAATCTTTTCCTCTCTGCTACACCCATATTCCATGTTTCAGCCCCATATAATGCAATCAGTACCACAACACCCTCATACAGCCTTCTCTTTACATCCATTCTAAGCGAACAACATCTAAACACTATTTTCATTCCTCCCAGCACCTTTCCTACTTCATTTATTCTAAACTTCACTTCTGCATCTATTCTTCCATCCACAGCAACATGTGACCCTAGATATTTAAAACACTCTACCTCCTCAAGCAACTCACCATTCAAAACTATATTCATCCCCCTACCATCTACCAACCTCGTACACTTCATCACTTTACTCATATTCTCATTTACTTTCAATTTCCTCCTTTCACACACCCTTCCAAACTCCTCTACCAACTGTCTCAATCTCTCCTCTGAATCAGCCACCAGTGCAGTATCATCTGCAAACAGCAGCTGCTTCAGATTCCACTCTCCACCATCAACATTCACCAGACTCAGACCTCCACCTAAAACTCTTGCATTCACCTCCCTTACAACACCATCCATGTAAATATTAAACAACCAAGGCGACATCACACATCCCTGTCACAGCCCCACTCTCACAGGCAACCAATCACTCAGAGCATTTCCCACTCTTACACACGCTCTACTATTTACATAAAAACTTTACACCCCTTTTAGTAACCTACCATCAAGTCCATACAATCTTAAAACAGTCCACAAAGCCTCCCTATCAATTCTATCATACGCTTTCTCTAAATCCATAAATGCCCAAAACACATCCTTGCCTTTCGCTAAATACTTTTCACACATTTATCTCACCGCAAACACCTGATCCACGCATCCCCTTCCTCTCCTAAAGCCACACTGCTCATCACCAATCACTCTCTCTTTATCCTCTCTAACTCTCATAAATAACACTGTACCATACACCTTACCTACAACACTCAACAGACTTATACCCCTAAAGCTAGTATTCATACTTATCACCCTTGCCTTTATACAATGGGACCACACAAGCTCTTGCCCAGTCAACTGGCACCATACCTTTCACAAAGCACACATTCAACAATCTTACTAACCAGTCAACAATAGTCACTCCACCACCCTT
Source organism: Coenobita brevimanus (assembly GCF_032717465.1). Taxonomy (NCBI): domain Eukaryota; kingdom Metazoa; phylum Arthropoda; class Malacostraca; order Decapoda; family Coenobitidae; genus Coenobita; species Coenobita brevimanus. The sequence goes on from NC_137062.1 coordinate 27,853,251, forward strand.
CAGGCATTCCACAGCACACCCATCCATACCTGCAGCTTTCCCTGTTTTCATCTCCTTTACTGCCTTCTCCACTTCCTCCTTCGTGATCAAAGAATCATTCAACTCTCCCAACACATTTATTCCTTGCACCCTTCCATCCGCCACAATCTCAGCCACCCTTTCCTCCTCTACATTTAACAATCTTTCAAAATACTCTGCCCATCTCTTCCTTACTGCATCCATCTCAATTAACATCCTTCCATCCTCTGCTTTTACTCGTTCTTCCTTCCCAGACTCTCCCTTTCGCACCCTTTTCACCTCCTTCCAAAACATTTTCTTATTCTGTTGAAAATTCTCTGTCAGCCACCTACCCCACCTCTCATCTGCTGCCACTTTAGCATCATGCACAGCCCTTCTCGCCCTATTCCTCTTTTCCTTATACCTTTCATATGACATCTCATCCTTCCTCTGCAGCCACACTTCATATGCACGTCTCTTCTCAGCCACAGCCATACTTACTTCCTTGCACCACCATTCACTTCCTTTTTTATACACCACCACCCACACGTTTCACACCACACACCTCTTCTGCATGCCCCACCATAGCACTCTTAAATAACTGCCATTCCTCCTCCACACTGCCATTTTCCCGATCTTTCACTGCGTTCCACTCATCTTTCAATTTCTCCTGATACTCTGTCTTTTTCTCTCTTTTTTTCCAACTCACTCACTTTAATTCCTTTCTGATGAGAAAACTGCGTGCCCATGATAAGGGAGACTAATATGAAGTACTTATTTGGGAACTAAACACAGACTTTGTGCAACTGAATAATTTATCCAGGAACTTATGCCAGGTCCTTTCAAAAAGATGCAAAGGGTATCCATTATTCAAGAAATATGTTCTAAGCCTAGTAATTTCTAAATGGAACAAATTCCAATCCGTGGAAAGATTATAACACCTGAATAACAAAGTCTGAATGGAGTTGAATTTAAAGATCCTCGGTACAAAAGACAAAAAATTAAGACCAAGTCCTGTAAAAGTAAAGGTACTCTTTTGTAAAGGTACCTCTGTCTATAGGAAGAGTACCTTTACAGGACGTGATCTTAATTTTTTGTCTTTTGTACCCAGGGTCTATAAATTCAACTCCATTAAGACTTTGTTATTCAGGTGTTTTATATATATATATACTGTATATATATATATATATATATATATATATATATATATATATATATATATATATATATATATATATATATATATATATATATATATATATATATATATATTGTATGTGTGTGTGTGTGTGTTTAAAATAGGGTTGTGGTTTTTGTGCATATGTATATACTTCAATACACTTTTATATATTTATGACTCGCAGGGGGAAGTTACATTTATGTAATTGTGTATTTTTCTTTTGTTCAGGACCAATAACTTAGTAATTGTTCGTTTTTTGTAGTTTTTTACATAAATCTCATTTGTATTTGGTTATATTGTAGTAGTGTAGCAATGAGTTTACATGTGACATAGATGGAAGTGTTTGTCCTGATACTATCTATATATACTAACGTATTCTTTATTGGTAAATTGTCTACGATGGATTTTACGTATCTAGTCTGTATTTTAAGTAGAGCAATTTCGGAAGAGTTAAGTTCTACTGCTGGGACGTTTTTGCTGACTTCCTCTAATGTAGAATTTCTGGCAAATGTACAGACAATGATATGAGCTTTTCCTCATGGGTCACTAATGTTACCATCTGAAGATTTTAGTGGAGGAATGGGTGATGAGTTGTTAAGGTTATTACTGAAAGGTTTGAGAGCTGACCAGCATATTCTCATGTCATTAGTAAAATTTAGTAGTTTGCTTGGTTGTGAAGAATGTTTGACTTTGCGAGATTTATTACTGCAATTTCATGTTTTCTAGCAACTTTAAATTATCAGAGAGATTCAGATGTTTTTTATTTTAAATGACAGTTGTATGCTAATGACTTTTGGGCAGTTGCTCTTGCACACTTCTTATCATACCATTTTGGGGAATCCAATCTTCTAGTGAACTAATGACTGGTACGAACAATTCCATACTAGCTTGAACGAATTCATTAATATGGAACTGGGTAAAATTGATGTCACTAGAATAGAAAGACTGCCATGGAATGTCAGCAAGATAATTTCTGAATCCTTCCCAGTTTGCCCTATCAAAGTGCCATCGGGCCACTCTGACGGGTTCAGAACAGGGAGGTTTGGGGGAACTGACTAATGAGGCTTTTATGAGATTGTGGTCAGAGGACCCAAGTGGTGATAGTACTTCTATACTGTATTGATCTGGATTATTTGTCAGGAACAGATCCAAGAGATAGGCGTTGTGGTCAGGCTTATCTGGTCTTCTGGTTGGTTGCTTTAACCCGTGGGTTGCGCAAATACGTTTTTTTTTATCCCACCCAGTGGTGCACAAAAAAAAAAAAAAAAAAAAAATCCTTTTTAGTTTCTGTTTATTATAAACTTAAAGATAAACAACATGGGCATCATTTGGTGAAAAAGAAAATAATCTCTCTCCGTCTTTGCGTAGGGCCATGTGTAAGTTTACATAGGGGAGTAGTGAAAAAACGAAAGAAAAATGCATTTTTTTGTTTTTCTTTATTACAGTCTTAAAGATAAACATCCAGGGCATCATCTGGTGAATAGAAAAAAATCTCTCTCTCCGTCTTTGCATAGCGCGATGCGTACGTTTGTGTAGGGGTGGAGTACTTAGCGATGATGCACGGCCAGCACAGCCCAAGTTATGGCTCGCAACGGGACGTTTCCCAGCCTGAGCTGTGGCTCGCAATCCACGGGTTAACAACCACGAGAGATTAAACGATTCTGTAAACAGCCCTCATTCTAGACCAGTATCATCAGTCCTGCCAGAATCCGATAACCATTCTACATTACGTATGTTAAAATCACCCAAAACGGTAATTTCAGTGCTTAAGATAAGGTTACGATTAGTCAACTGTGTGGGTATGGAGTCAAGTACACTGGGTTCTGGAGAAGCACTGGGGGAGCAGTAGCCTACACAGATATATCTGCTAATATTACATAATATACAGTGAATAGTTTAATCAAAATTAGTTGAAGTGAAGTTGAAAACAGTGTCAACTGCTAATTCAGATCTGATATAAAAACAAGTGCCTCCCTTGTTATGGAATTTTGTGAGGAGTTGGTAACCAGTGAAAGAAAATGGAGGTATTTCAGTAAAGGGCGAGATTTTGGATTGCTCAGGGCTAGAGGGAATACTGTGTGAAGAAAAAAGTGAGCTTAATTCAAATTGGGACTACGACCACGGATATTGCTGAAGTATTGGGCCGAACCTGTACTTCTTTGCTGGCAAGCATGAACTGTGTTTGCAATAGTCGCTGTCAGCACAGTCGCTTGATAGAGACCAGGAGGACTCTGTGCCGCCAGAGCTTCCCTTCCGGTGGTGACAATCTGAGATTTGCAGATACTGATGTAGCTGCCATTGATAAGGGGGAATGTAAATAGAGGATATGGTATCTAATGTGCATGTATTGTGGTGTAGACAGTTGAAGGTGTAGGTACTATGAGAGTATGTTGGCCTACTCTGTGTGTAGGTGGGAGAACTGAAAATGTTCAGCAAAGGGAGATGGTCAAGACCAGGTCCTGAGGGCTGGTGAAACAGGAGCTCCAGCTCTCCCTGTCACCAGCTTGCCATCGACCTCGGGAGTACCGCCCTGTTCGCCTGGTGCTACAGTCTACAAGTTGTAACATGTTCATAGAATATTTTTCGTGTCATCAGTCTGCTACAGAAATATCTGTTATGTCATCAATGTTCCTCAGAGCCCTTACAATTTACAGACCAGAACATATACAAGAAGAAAATAATTTCTTTTGGAAAATCTTCAAAACTTAAAGTATCACACATGGCTTATCAAAGAAGCATACCTTAAAGCTAAGCACTCTTACTACGTACCTAAAAACCCCACCACAAAATAAACGCTTCCTCGCTTTGCCCTATGTTGCAGACTTGAATATTTTTAAGTCAACAAGTCACAATGGTCATGTAAATATAGCTTTAAGTATACCATCAAATGAATATATACCATCAAATAAATGTTAGCACAGAAAAAAAAAATGTACAACATATTCAGAAGCAGGCATATATAAAATTCCTTGCAAAGACTGGAGTAGTCTACATGGGAGAAACATGTCAGCGTTTGGAATCATGGATCAAGGAACACAAATATGCTATTAAATCATGCAATTCTAATTATGTTTCTGAAGCCAATCACAGAACTGACTGGCAAGGTAACCATCTACTGTATAAAAGTCATGACTTTCGGAAACGAAAGATTATTTAAGCCATGTGTAGCAAAAAATACGAGAATTTCAACCTTAGTGAGGCATGTACAAGCTAGATCCTGTAATGAGGTTCATGGTGGAAATGTCACTTCCCACACTGACACAGGTGAGGTCAGAGAAGAATCTGACCTCACCTGTCTGGTGGTGTCGCCTTTCCCCATTCGGGAATTCCTCGCCTAGAGTCCACCCCACCTCATCCCTACCCTCCCACACAGTTGAGGTCAGACAGGAATCTGACCTGGCCTGCCTGGTGGTGTCCCCTTTCCCCTTTAGTAATTCCTCGCTTACAACCCAACCCACCCCATCGCTACCTCCCACCCTAACAAACACACACACACATGCAATAAGTGGAGCCATTGTAGTATTAGCACGTCATTCCTTCTCTCTATCTTGACCACTGAAGATGGTGGCAGTGTCCACAGAAACTGTTTGGTTAATATATTCTCCGCCTACATGTGTGGGTTTCATTCACCAACTAAAATGTGATGCTCATCACGAAAAAGTGCTATGGAAAGATTTCAAGCCAGTGCATTGTCTTTTTGTGGCACTGAGCTACGTGAAAGAAGCTGCAAAGAGATGAAACTCCAAGCCATATTAAGGTGAAATATCTATAACGGGGTCACGGCTGAGCCATATGAAGTTGTCTACCTTTCACAAGAATGAAAATAATAATATCTGTCATTGTTTTTTCATAGGCAGAAATATGCTGATTATGAAGATGTGCCGCTGAGCATCCTTAGTCCATGACACTATGACGCATAGTCCTCGATTTGCATGATTCGGTACGAACTTGCCATCATAACAGCATATTTTATCAAGCCAGATTCTTTAACTTCATGTTTTGTACCTCGAATATCCTTTATACAGTATATAAGAGACATGTACTTCCCTTTTTCACGATAATTCATGCTTTTCTTTTCTTTTTTCTTTTTTTTTTTGTTGCTTTGACTCCCTTTGGATGTTTCATTTCACCTCATTATGGACCAGTGTAGCTGAAAGGACCAATATAAACTCCATAAACCCTGTTTTATGATTTTTATTTTTTCTCTTTACCTATGTTGTGTTATAGGGACGACATCTCGTAGTGAGTTTCACATTTCCTATCTACAACACCGTTTTAAAAATGTCATCATTGCCATCCTATCTTCAGTTCAGTTCGGTATTTTTATTCCTACAGGAAAGCATTACATAAGCATACAGCTATAGGCTTGTAGTGAAGAGACAGGCAGTTAGTCCCACAAGCCATAGGATTAATGTAGTATTCACTGGGCTATTTCCACATGTTGTCTAGGGGTTAGAACGGATCTGAGATACTAAACATCACATGTGGATAGTAGGAGCATCCCAGACTGCACAGCGGGGTCACTGTGGCAGAAAGGGCCCTATGTATTGTACAGTACAATACAGTTACCTGCCTATGCTACAGTTGCTAATACACGTGCGTTGAACATGGAACATGTTGAGCAAACCTCTTAGAAGTACAGTACAAAGACAAAAACAATGGCATACATGTAATGTGACAGGAGCTAAAATAATTCAAATGACAATAATAATAGTGCACATGCAATGGATTTCACTGTGGGCTAAGGAACATATGCTGGTATATTGGACCTATCTGGATGTGAGAAATATTGAGTTCTGCTTTTTTTTTCTTGGGACTCACCAGGTTTCAGGAAGTGCACAGTCAGTGTTTGAAGGTCTCTGTTATTTCCACTTCTGTATCACCTAGGCACAATTTACACTTTGTACTGATGGGTTTTCCGGTTATGGATATTATAACATTATTTGTGTCTGATCATGGTTATCACAGTTCAGTTTCTGTTTCCCGGATGGGGTCTGGAGTATGAGGTCTGCAGGTCTCGTGTATGCATTCCGTGCGTGATATAAGTATGGTCTGGAGGAGTTACTTTTGTCAGGTTAAAGCATCTCTGGATTGACAGAATGGTAGTTTTCCATGTTTTCATTTGAATCGATGCATTAATGTCCTTAGATGTGATAAGGGGAGTGGAAGTTACCTCTTCATGGGCTGCTCTGCCAGATGCCAGTATGTCAGCATGCTCATTGTCATGAATCCCACATTGGGAAGGAGCCCACATGAAGTGGACTCTTTTCCCATGGGAGACAATGGTTTTTAGCCTCGGGCAGATGGATTTCACTGACAGTTCATTTTTCAAAACGTCACCTTGTATGGATTGTATAGCACTTTGACTAACGGTGATAACAGCCATTTGTGGTCTGTTCTAACGTGGTTTGCTGCTACCATGCTGAAAGCCACAGCTATTGACATGAGCCCCGTATGCATATAAGAGACACTTCATCTGAGGTGCATAGTGCTTCCCCCTCATATATTCTCTTGCAGTTCTTATTTCCACTCCTCTCGCACTGCTTGGCCTGGCCAGTCGCCATCATGTCCGAGCTCAGAGAGACTTTCAGCGCCTCTGTTCGTGCCTGCGACCCGTTGAGGGGGACACCCAGCAGCAGATCCAAGCCACCAGAAGGCACTACCATCCAGGGAACCGTGAATCGGTACAATGTGAGAGCGTGTTACAGGTTCATCAAGTGCCGGGACACCGGCACTGATGTTTTCGTACACGTCTTGGGGATCACTGTACTGAATCCACGGCATTTCCAGCACTCACTCGGCGAGGGGGAGACGGCAGAGTTTCATGTCGTTCAGACTCCCAAGGGTCCCGAGGTTAGGGATGTCACTGGACTGGGTGGTGTTGCTGTGCAGGGTTCTGCCCATGCACGGCGGTGCCCCCCGGCCCAGAGATGCCGGCCAAGGGGTCCTGGGAGTTCTGCCAACACAAACACACTCGTTGCGATGTGTATCGTGACGGCCAAGGCTTTTAGTGGGGGTGACAAGGCGATTCTGGCTGTTCTCCTTCCCCAGATCTTCAAGGAGAACAGCCTACCGCGCCTTGCCATCCCTCGAAGCTTTGCCCACGGTCCATGTCTCTCCCCTTGTCAGGAGCGTCGGGCCCGGCGGCAGCAGCCACCACCACCCCGCATGACACTGCAGAAACTGCTGCAGCTGGATGCCCCTCTCAATAGGGCGACTGGCACCACCACTACTGACCTTATGATCACCAACCCAGAACCATTACAGGCCATGGACATCGAGCTTGGGGAGACCCATCGTGGAGGTTCACCTCCCATCATCAGGAGCTAAAGAGGAGAGGGTCTCTTCTCCCGTCCCTTCCGTCCATCTGGACGAGGGAGAGCCCCCCCTCCTTGCCTTCTCCATCTTCTCCTGACAATGTGGAGGGGCCTCTTCCACTTCCACCACCTCCTACCGCCATCGCTTGCTCTTCTTCTCCCCCTCCACCTAAGGAGAAGAAGAAGAAAAATATGAACAAGAAAGAAGGCAAGACCAAGGCCGACCCCTCTAACATCACCCATTGTATTGAGGCCTTCGTTCCGCCGCTTTCCAACTCTGCTAGCCTCGACACCCACACGGATATGGAACTTGAACTACTTTACGACCTCACGGATCTCACTGATGACCACGACACACTGCCTCTTGTCTACCGGCACCTGTATCAAGATTTCCATGAGGCGTATATCTCCAACTCCCTCTCTCCATCTAAGGATGCCGTTTTCCTTGAGGGTGTCGAGTTTGATCCACCTCGTGCTGTCCTGATCCACTATATCACCATCAGATTCCTCTCCCAACTGCTCTGCTCACTTCCATCTGTTAGCAGGTACCCTTAACCTGTTTGCGTAATTCTGGCTGTTTTTCCTGTTTTTTTTTTTTTACGCTTGTCTGCTTTCTTTATGCTTATCACTGACGGGCTCTCTAGTTTGCCCATGTCCCCACCACTGTTGTGGGGCGAATATTCTTTGAGAGCTTTAAGACGATGCCGCAGCTGACTCTTCCCTCGGCTCCCACTGATCCGTCTGTGAAGATCATTGTTGTGTTGTTGAGTAGGTCGTTGATCCTTTCTTTGAATTCCTGTCAAAGCTGGCTGTTTGGAGTTTCACTCTTTCTGCTGGTGGTATTGGCTTTATTTGGAAGAGATACATTGGGTTCAGGGGTTCCGACGAAGGGATTTCCCTTGGCTTCCTTGTGATGATGAACTGACTGAGTTCAGTTCCTTTGAAGAGTGAACAAACAGCTGCAAGCCAATGGTTGTTCATCTCCTTTCATATCTTGGTTCTGAGAAAAACCTCTTGGAAGAATTTGTCATCTTTTACATTTAAGCTCCTCAAGAGTTGTAAGCTCACACTTTATGTGATTTGCCCTGTGATGGATGTAAGACCCACTTCAGCTCTGGCATTCTCCTGTCTCACAGAAGTGCTACAGCTTAGCATTATTCTTATGGCTGTATTGTGGATGCTCTCAGGCATCTTAGCTTTGGTGTTTCTCACATTATCCATGATGCTCACATGATAATCAATAGCTAATCGCACCAGAGAGAGATAACAGATAAACCGATATTCCCACTTGCAATTTTGTGCATAAGGTTTAGCATGACACTGCAAGCTCGTCTAAGGGCTTGAATCTGGTACTTGTAGCACCAGTGGCAACTACAAAGCACTTATAGTAGGTGATGTTGTTGAGTTGGGTGCCTTGTACCCAGAAGGTGGGCCTCGTCTCAGGTTTGCTGACAAGGACTTCAGTTTTTGAGGGAGCAAAGACTAGCCCTACAAGTTGCACATATTGGTGAACTTGGTCAGGGCTTCTAGGAGTAATTTTTCAATTTTTGTTTGTAGCACTATATCATTGGCATAGATCATCTTGTGTACTCCTTTAATTTCTGTGGGTGCAATCATGTTTATCAGGATGCTGAGGAGTGTGGAGGAAAGGATTGCTCCTTTTGGTGTTGCTAATTCCATTGTGGCCCATTTGGAGTGAATTCCGTCCAGGTACACTGACATGTACCTGGCTGTCATGTAGTCCTTTACTAGGGAGGGCAACTTGCCTTGTGCCATTCCAGACAGCTGCAAGCAGGGCTACAGGGATGGCTAGGTCGAAGGCTTCTTTGAGGTCAATGAACATGGAGAATTTTGCTTGCACGTTGTTTTTGACTCAATGGATGCAATGTTGGGTGCTTTTTCTAGGTATAAATCAGTAGATGCACTTGCCGAGTTGAAGATACACAAAATGTTGCACTCGTCATACTAGCAGCTGTTCAAAGACTTTGCAGAGACATGAGGTCAGGGAGGTGGGCCTCTTTTCACCAGGTTTCCTCGGTTTTGATATGGGTATTACGATGGTGCACTGCCAAGTTTTGGGTAGTCTGCCTGCGCCCATGTGGTGCTGTAGAGTTGGAGGGTGGGGTTGCCCTCTAGCTAGGCGAGGAGGGGGATCACTTCTTTGGTGAGCCTATCTTTCTCGGGGCAAGTGGATTTTCGAGGATTGAGGGCAATTCTCAGTTCAAAGCTCGTGAATGGTTGGTCATCTTTTTTTTTTTTTTGGTCCGACTCTGGGCAAAGGCTCAGGGCCTATTTCTCGGGGGCAGTGACCTATCCCAAGGCCCAGTAGTCCTCCTAGACCTCCACATGTCACATCTGGGCCATTGAGTCTGATGATGTTCTTGATTTTACCTGTTTTCTGCTTTTCTTCCTTGCTTAGTGCTTGTCTGACTCTGACTGGTAAGCTGTCAAGGCTGGATGTGGTGGACCATTAGCCTATGTGGTAAGTTCTTTCATCTTGAAGGTAGGACTGGAGTGTCTCACTTCTCTTGGTTTTTCGCCCTTGATGGTGCAGACCTTTCTGATGACTGCATACAGTGGGGTCAGATGGCTGGTGTTTCCTATGAAGTTAGTTCAGTCCATCTCTTTGGCAGCTAATTTGATGTCCTGGGCTTGCTTGGCGATTCATTGCAGGACTGTGTATTGTTAGGTGTGGGGTGGACAAATTAGACTTTCTTGACCCTCTTGTATGCCTTATTAGTTTGCTTTTCCCCCCCTCATCTTTTTTGTACCATTTTTCAGTGTGGTGTCTTCAGGAGCATGTCCCTTTCTTTGTTTTGCTGCTGGAGGTAACTTCATGAATATTTCTCTGTGCGTTTGATTTAATGTCGTTTTCGAGTGCATCGATGTCTGCTGTCTTGTCAAGTTATTGTGTGAGTGTTGTACCATTCATGTAGTTTCTCTCAGATTTTGTTTTTGTGTTTGTTTGGGATTGTTTGTCTCTTCCTTGGTGGTATAATGGTGTGAATGATGGTGGGTAGCTGGCTAGCAGTGTCTATTTCATAGTGATCCGAAGTTAGCTTGTCAACTATTTCAGACTCATATTTGAGTTGGACGTCATGAAGGAGCAAGATTTGGTCCAGTTTGTTCCCTCTGATGTGTGTAGGGGTAATGCTTGCTTCCATTAAGTATCTGTATGTGTAGGTCCATTCCCATTGTGTTTGTTATATTTTGGCCCAGCGTGCAGTGTCTATCATTTAGGTCCCCTGTGAGAACAGTATGCTTTTTGCATAGATATCCATGTGTTGCAGGTCAACTGCATTCTCTTTTCCATATGCATTGATAACATTGACAAGTCTGTGTCACTGAGCATCACCGATACTGATGGCCAGTGAGTCACATCCTGTGCCAATGTATGGCTGGAGAACAATGGTGGTGGGGAGAGATTTTTGATGTACGTGATTTGGTCTCGTGCTAATGTTGGTCCTCTACCTTGATTGAGGTGACTGGACATAGGTGCGATGCTGGGCAGTGTGTATGCTGTGTATCCTGGTATTTTTTGCATTAGTGGTTCTTTTTGCTTGGTTTCTTGCAGACAGATTAGGCCTATGTTGTGTTCTTGTGCATGTTATTCTATAGGGATGCTCTTACGTTGTATATCGTTAATGTTCCATGTGACTATTCTGATCAAGTGAGGGAGGTTGCCACTTGTTATGTGTGTGTGTGTGTGTGTGTGTGTGTGTGTTTCATGTTTAAGAAAGAGGGAGTTCACTGCCTGGGTACGTAGCAAGGTCTGTGTACTTCATTTTGGAAGCTTACTGCCTGATTCTACTTTTGGAAGATGTTTGTCTTTTGATTTTGTGGTATGTTGCTACTATCCAGTAACCTTTGTACTGACTTGCTGTTGAACCCCTTCATTTTGCCAATTTTGCAAGTTTGCTTGACTTGTGCGGGGTGCAATATTCCAGTATAAGATGTTCGTTGGGGGATATGTTGTTATGTGTGGGTAGAATGTGTTCTGCTATAATCGCAGCACGCAACTCTGAGGTTGTTATTATCGTGCCCTGGCAACCTGCAGCTCAACAGTCCGTCCGATTTCGTGTATTATGAGACGCATGTGATTCGTGTATAATATGTTCGTGTATAATAATATTCGTGTAATATATATTCGTGCATAATAATATGATTCGTGTATAATTGTATACGAAATAGGACGCACATTTGAATGGTAGGTTGCCAGGGTACGATAATGACAACCTCAGAGTCGTGCACTGCGACTATAGTTTCTTGCTGTTAGTTGCTACTGGCATGAGAACATTCACTGTTGCTTCTTGTTTCAAGATAGCCTCTTCTTGTTTTGCTGTGGCTTCAAACTGATTTACCATGATGTCCTGCTGTATCGCCATTAGTTCTATAAGAGCTTTGAAGGTGGGACCTTCTGCTTGACTCTAGGTGGGTATGCTGGGTATGCCAGGTGGGGATAGATGGGGGACAGGGGGCACGTGCTGATCCGGAACTCAGTGACCTGAGGCCACTTACACTGCCTCTTGTTGATGTTCCAGTGTCAGATGAGGGTCTGGCACTGCTGCTGCTGAATAGTATTCCTGCACTGGTATTCTTGTTGTACTGCTAGATGTGGCTTGTCGGTGGTTGGTGACTGGGCATTAAGATCGTTCTAAGACAATTCTCTGGTGGTGGGAGTTGTTGTTGCAATTGTTGTGGGGGGGTTTCATTGTGGTGTCAGCTGGATGGATCAGGTGATCTTCCACTGATGCTGTTGCTATGATGAATTAGAATTTGGTTGTGTAGGGCAACTGTGGTGTCCTGTGTTGTTATCACCCATGCAGCTTATGCATCTATAGGGTATATCTTCATCATTTCTGATTTTGTCAAGCCATTCTTGAGAGAGATGGCGACCAGCACGGCATCTGCAGCAAGGTCATGATTGGCCTGCTGCATTTTCTGTAGGAAGCTGGTTGTTGCGTTTCTATGTATACTGTGAGGCCGAGAACCCTGGAGATGTAGCTGTCAGGAAAGTTCCCTTTCCAGTATACAAAATTTCCATTCCTTGTCAACTGACTCGGTTCCATGTGGCACCCATGAGGTCGAGTAATTCGTCTTTCATTACCTCTAAACTTTATTGATGTGTATGTCTTTAATTAATTACCAGCTGCGATAGCGAAGCTGGTATCATTTTCAGTTTGTCTATGTGTCTGTTAGCATGATAACTTCGCAACCGTTCAAGATATTATCACAAAATTTTCTGGATTGTGGTAGGGAGAAAAAAATCTATCAGGAGTTCGAAATTGGTGAAAGTAGGTCAAGGTGTGTGTGTGTTACCCCAGTAGCTTCGCAACAGCTCAAGATATCACAAAATTTTACAGGTGTGCATTAGGGATGAAAATCCCTTAGAAGTTCAAAATTAATGAAATTTGGCCAAGGTTAAGATCATATTTTGAGATGTGCTAGATACGCATCGGCTCGCGGCTCGTGTTATTCCCCCCTTGGGAGGGCCCCTAGTTACTTTAGTGGATTTATCTTTTGGATTTGGTTTCTCGAATTCGTGGTTCCAGTGGTGTAGCTTTCAGTCATGAGGCCGTTTTTCCCTGGCTGAATGCATATGCTGTATCCTTGATTGACGGTGTTTCTTAACCAATCATGTTCTTGTTGTTCATTCATGATGTAGTTTTTCGGGAAGTGCAGTGATTTTATGTTGCTGGAAACATTGATGGTCTTGTCTAGCTGACTAAGGGGAGTGTTAAATTCATATTCTTCTTGGTGTCATTGTTTTACTTTTTTCTGAAAGTTTGGGTCTTTGTTGATCAGGGGTTGAGCAGGGACATATTGTGGGAGTGTTGGAGCTGAGTTAATGGATTTCTGTCTGTCAATGGTTTTCCTCGTGGCTTCCTCTACTTCGGATTCGCCATTTTCTTTTTAGTGGTGATTGTGGTTGTGTGGCTTGATTGGGTGTGGCTGTTGCCTTGAGGAGCACTAACACCTGTTGTTTGTCCAGTTTCACTAGAAGTTTCAGCCGAGGAACTGCTTGGTATTTCACTATGCTTGTAGTCAATGGGATCCTCCTGGGGACCATTGGTTCCAAGTGGGCTCACGCTCCGATGGTCCACGGAGCTCATCCCGTGCACGTCCGCTCGACACCGTGGTGGGAAGACTGGCCATCCTAATTTATTTTCACTATTATGAAACTGGTGGGCAGGATTCAGAAGCTTGAAATTAGTGGAAACACCCAACAAAAACTCTGTTGAACTATAATTGAAATGTCCAGAGAAAATTAACCACATTTCTATTTATCTATCTTTCTGTCTACTGCCAGACGCCTCAATTCCGTAAGAGGTGTCCACAAGCAAATCGCCTCCATGTCGCCCTGTCCCCCGCCATTTCTCCCTCCATCACATCCTTGGCCTCTCCCTCCCTCTCCCCCCCTCCACCTCACGCACATACACTCTCCTTGCCAGTCACTCACTCTTCATCCTCTCCACATGGCCAAACCACCTACATGTGTTTCTCCTAGCGCTTCCTATCACATCCACATCCAGACCACAACGCTCCTTCACTTCCTCATTTGTCAGTCTGTCTCTCCATGTGACTCTGCACGCTTCTCTCAAATAACTCATTTCCACTGTTCTCACTCTTGACTTCTGTCCCTCTAACAAAATCCAAGCTTCACTTCCATACGTTAGAGTTGGTATCACAGTACTGTCATGTAACTTTTTCACTTCCATGCTCACTTCCTTGTTTCTTATCACTGCTTTCAAGGAACCAGCAACCATTTTTCCTTGTACCCTTTCAAGCACTTCGCCCTCTAAACTTCCATCTGTACTCATCACACTACCCAAGTACTTAAATGTACTCACATTTTGCATTTCCTCCTCCTCCAACCTCACTGTACATTCACTGGCTTCATTTCTCTCGAAGACCATAACTTTACTCTTCCCTACATTCACTTTTAGATTTCGTTTCTTACACACTCTCCTAAACTCATCCACCAAGCCTTGCAGCTCCCCTTCGTCTTCATTTAACAACACAGTATCATCTACAAACAACAGTACAGGAAGTTTCCAAACACTGCCTTCTGTCACTAGGACCGCTCCCACATCCACTGCCCTACCTTGTATCTCCTTTATAACCCAATCCATACCCAGATTGAACAGCCATGGGGACATGACACATCCCTGATTCAATCCAACCTTTAAATACAAAAATTCACTCAGTTCACTATCCACACGCAGTGCAGCCTTAGCCCCCTCATACATACTCTTCACAGCATTCAACAACTTCCCATCTACTGCATATATTCTTAATACTTTCCACATTCCTTGTATATCCATCCTGTCATATGCTATCTCCAAATCCATGCAGACCACATACAACTTCTTTCCCTTCTCAAGAAACTTTTCCACTAAAGATCTAAGAATGAATAGCTGCTCTAAGCAACCTCTTCCCTTCCTAAAGCCTCCCTGTTGTTCTCCAACTAATTCCTCTGTTATTTCCCTAACCCTGTCAATAAATATCGTACCATATACTTTTCCTATTACACTAAGAAGACAAATGCCCCTACGCATACCACAGCCTTCTTTTTTCCACAATTCCTTTATACAGGGGAATAATTATACCTGACTTCCAATCCTCAAGGACTCTACCTTCCTCCAAGGCCAATCTGCACATCTTCCACATCCATTCTATTACTATCTCTCCCACATGTTTCAGCATTTCACCACACACTCCATCATTTCCTGGGGCTTTCTACATTTTAACTTTCTTCATTGCTACCACAGCTTCCATCCTACTGATTTCTTCCTCTCTTCTCATATCCCTCCTTCTCCCAGCCACTTACACTCGCATTACTTTCATTCTCTATATTTAACAATTTCTTAAAGTGTTCTCTCCATCTGCTCTCCTTTTCTCCCTTCTCTACTAATAATCTATCATTTTTATCTTTCACTCCCCAACTAACTTCTTTGGCACCCTGTCTAACACTCTTTACCTCTTTCCAGAACATTTTCTTACATTCCCTCCATTTTACACTCAGATTCCTTCCAAATTCCTCATCCACTCTTTTCTTACTCTCTCTTACTAGTCATTTCACCTCTGTCTTCCTCTCTACAAATACCTCTCGCTTCAGTCTCTCACCTTCTTCCACGTCCCTGTTTCTCAACCCATACACCACCTCCCCCGCTGCACAGATTTCTTCTGTGAATATCCTGCACACACCTTCCACGTCCCACATCTGCTCCAGTACATATTTATCCAATCGCTCCTCCACTTCCCTGTTATTTTCTGCCTTTTCTCCATCCTCTTGTAACCTTTCCACTCTCCTTGTATGAACTACTTCCTCCTGTCCTTCCCTTCTTCTAATTTCCATTTCTTTTGAACCTTGATTCAGAAAGTCCACTCCCTCAGCCTCTATATACTCTTGCATCCGTTACTTACCTTCTCATCCTGTCATCCACACACAAAATCAATCATTGCCTTCCGTTCATTCAGTTCACCACCCACTCTTCTCATCACACGCCACAGATACCTATGGATCATTTTATGCCTGAAGAGGGTATTGGCTATCACCAACCCCATCCCGGCACAAATGTCCACTAAAGCACTGCTATTCTCATCCATCTCTGCATGCACATCCCACTCACCAACTACTCCATCCACTTTCACATTCCCTACTTTTCCATTCATATGTCAAATCAAAAACACTCTTTCATTCCTTTCAAACTTTTCCATGTATGCTTCCACATTTGCCCAGAACTCTTCTCGCACTCTGCTTGCACGATCTTGCGTTGGCGCATATACGCACACAATCTCCCACATTTGTAGTCCAACTTTCAATCTTACCCACACAATCCTTGAGCCAACCGATCCGTACTCTCTTAAAGTCCCCTCCCATTTGTTACTCACAACAATACACACTCCCTCTCTTGCCCTCTCATTCTCACCTACTCCCACCCATATACCACATCCATACTCCCATTCTCTCACATTCTCACCTTCCCATTTAGATTCAGCTAATCCACATACATCCATGTTCGCACCCTCATCCACCTGGACAATCATTCTTTCACGTCGTCATCTACACTCCTTATATTCCAAGTAGCTATCCGTACCATGACCTTTGTTCGGTCCTTATTCGTCACCTTTTGGTCAGTCCTGGTCCGAGGCTTGTTGTTCGTATTTTTGGTTAGTTGTTTTCCGGGGAGGGGCACTAACCCTCCGCCAACCCACTTACTGTTACGTAGGGAACACGTGTTGGTTGGTGATAAGGTTACCACCCAGCGTTGTAAATGCTTTTCTGGTTTACAGGAAGCCATTTAGCTTTCCACTCATTGTAGACCTACCCGAAAAACAAAGTACTACTACACTAAGTGGGTGGATGATGGGCGCCCCCACCCACCGTATAACCGAATTTCCATTCGTATATGTTCAAGGCATTGAAATTGGCTGTACATTGCAGATGAAACAGCCACACAAACTTGTTTCACCTGATGTGGGTACTAAATCTCCTTCATGTAATTATATATATATATATATATATATATATATATATATATATATATATATATATATATATATATATATATATAAGCCTATGTGGTACAGTGTGCATTTTCGTACATGGGAGAACCAGGGTTTGCACCCCGCCAGGGTAATAAACTTTGGGAGTGTTCACCCTGCCTGTACCAGCTGGTAGGAATTCCGCAGCTGGCACTCCCAAATGTCTCTTTCTGCAACAGATGGCGGGAATCGGTGTAGATCTTGTATTAGAGGAACGGTAGCGTGTGCAGGTAACAGAAACTGGAGCAGATTGTGTTTTTATCTCTCTCTATTCGCCACAGAAAGATACATCTGCGACAAGAGAGAGTTCAGAGCAGTACGTCTCTCCAGTACCAGAGCTGAGAGTAATCTCCCCCAGCTGTCTGGCCTCCCCACTGGGTGTGGCCTGAGGTCAGCAGTTTCTTAGAGGTGCCATTCCACAGACAACTGAGATTTGTACATGAGTAGAAGTAAGTTACAACTCTACCATGCACATTATACACCTCAATAAAATATTATTAATTACATTAAAATATACCAACAGGGTATATGTGTTTCCCCAAGACTTTAAACATTTACAGTATACAGTTCATATTCTTCTATCGCCTTCCCTTACCCTCATATGTACGTCGAAAAGTGCTGACTTTCGCAGGTCTTGCGCTCATCTTTTTCCCACACCAAGCTTATATTGAAGTGGCATTTGCATCATCTCAACACTATAACACATTTTCTCTAAATATGAATAAATACAATGTGTATAGTAGCGAGAGACATAATTCCAATGTGGAAATGATGTCGGCACCAGAACATGCCACGTACTGCTTTGGCGGACATAAGGGGTGTTGTGGTTGATCCAGTGTTGCATACCACAAAGTATGTCAACACCCAGTCGGCTTGTGCAGGCCGATTACACTTGGTTCACAGACTACACACACATCCAAAGCCATTCCAGCATTACAGTCACACTTACAAGCACTTCTCACCCTACATTCAATCTCCACCAGACAGCCTAAGCCACTTAGTAGGGATACATACTGTAGGCTGTATCGTCCACACTTCGGTTGGGATAGGCCGGTCCTGCAGTTGACGCTTAAACGGCCGTTTGAGTGTCCACTGCAGGACCGGCCTATCCCTACCGAAGTAGGGACAATAAAGCCAATGTATCTCTACCAAGTGGCTTAGGTTGTCTAGTAGAGATTATATGTATGGTGAGGAGTGCTTGGAAGTGTAATGGAGTGGCTTTGGATGTTTGTGTAGTCTGTGAACCAAGTGTAATCAGCCCGCACAAGCCGACTGGGTGCAAGCATACTTTATAGTATGCAACACTGTTCAACCACAGCACCCTGGATGTCCGCCAAGCAGTACGTGGCCAGAAGAACGCTCCCAAAGTTTATTACCCTGGCGGGGAGCAAACCCTCGTTCTTCAGTGTACGAAAATGCACACATTACCACTGTACCACAGAGGCTCCTTATATACAGGGTGATGAAGAAAAACCTCCCACATTTCAAAGGTAAATGAAAAACAAATGGTTAAAGATAATCAAAGTATTATTTGCACACATGAAACTTCATTCAATACAGTTTTTATTCATCATGTTTTAAGGATGACATCCTCCAAATGGTGGCCGTCATTGTCTATACACGCTTGGAGGAGATTTCTGAAGGCTGCCATGGCTCAGTGGGTCATGTCGGGTGGAACAGCGGCTATCTCCTGCTGAATAGCAGTCTTAAGGGCTTTAAGAGTTTGGGGTTGATGAGTGTGTGCTTTCAGCAAGATGGAGCTACGACACACACAGCTCAAAGATCATTGCAAGTGCTGAGGGAAATGTTTCCGGATCGGGTGATCTCGTTGCATGGTGGTGTTGGGTGGCCGGCCCAATCCCCTGACCTCGCCCCTTGTGATTTTTTTCTGTGGGGCTACCTTAAATCACGAGTGTATACGCATTGACCCCAAACTCTTGAAGCCCTTAAGGTTGCTATTCAGCAGGAGATAGCCACTGTTCCACCGGACTTGACCCGTCGAGCCATGGCAGCCTTCAGAAATCGCCTCCAAGCGTGTATAGACAATGACGGCCACCATTTGGAGGATGTCATCTTTAAAACATGATAAATGAAAACTGTATTGAATGAAGTTTCATGTGTGTAAATAATATTTTGATTACCTTTAACCATTTTTTTTCATTTACCTTTGAAATGTTGGAGGTTTCTCTGGGTCACCCTGTGTGTATATATATATATATATATATATATATATATATATATATATATATATATATATATATATCGTCATCCATTGGAGGTCCACTGCTGGACAAAGGCCTCCCTCAACCTTTTCCACAAATTCCTTGACTGAGCCAATTTATGACAAGTTCTGCCCGGAAACTTCTCTGTGTCCTCTCTCCACCACCTGTCTGGTCTTTTTCTGCAATGTGTACAATCTCATGGAGTACAGTCAGTCAGCCTCTTGCTCCATCGGTTATCCCTTATTCTTGCTACATAACCTGCCCACCTCCATTTCTTTTCTTATAACTTCCATTATTTCTTTAACCTGAGTGTGCTCTCATCCAATTGATTTTATTCCTGTGTCTTAAAAATATTCCCAACATTGACTTGCTCTTTGAAAACGGGTTAGTTGATTTTTCATCGCTTTTGTCAGTTTCTGGGTCTCACAACCGTACATTATAGCTGGAATTATACATTTTTTTAAATGCCTTCCATTTCATACATACTGTCAAGCTACTCTTCTTGATGTCTGTATGTTTACCGATAGCTATCGAACCAATTGCAATACGTATTTTTATTTCACTTGCATGGTCTTCCGTTAGTTTTAGTATTTGCCCCGAGTAATTGTACTCCTCGACTTCTACTAGAACTTCTTCACATTTTCTGATGACGCTCATTGGTGTATTTGGTTAAACATTAGTATTACTCTGGTTCATCTTTAGCCCTACTTTGAGACTTCCTCCGTTTAGGTAATTGAAGATTTCTTGGAATGTCTCTGCTGTTTCTGAGATCAGGACAATGTCGTCTGCAAATCTTAAATGGATTAGGCCTTCTGTGTCTGTGTTAACTCCTTTTTTCTCCCATTTTAACTTTCTGAAAATACTTTCAAGGCATGCTGTAAATAGTTTTGGTGAAACTGTATATCTCTGACGCACACCCTTCTCAATCTTAATTTTTTCCGAGTTTTTATGTAATTTAACTGTAGCAGCTCCCTCTTTATAAATGTTTTCGAGCAGTTTACAATGTTGTTATTTACTCATTGTTAACGCAATGAATCCATAATTGCTATATTCCCCATCGAGCCGAAGGCCTTTTCATGATCAACAAAACCTTAGCACAGGGTTTATTATAGTCTGTAGTTTTCTCAGTTAGCTGATTCATTGTGTGTGGATGAATCCTGAGAGCTAACGAGGTTGGTTTTCTTCCAAGTTTGTTGTTATTCTGTTCGTAAAGACTTCAGAGAAAAGTTTAAAGACCTGGTAATAAGTTAATTGGTCGATAGTTACTATGATCTCTTGTGTCACCTTTCTTGTAATGCAAAATAACTATTGGTTTACACCATATTGTGGGAATTTTCTTCTTTTTATACACTTAGTAAAGAAGTGGGCGAGCCTGTCTTCTGCTGCTCCTTTATCCGACAGTAAATCTGCTACTATTCCATTTCTCCAGGGATCTTCCCTCTTTTCGTACATTTAAGAGAAATGTCTACTTCGTCTGATGATACGAGTACCTCGGATATTACAGTTGTCAACTGAATAGTTAGCTATTGGTACTATTGTCTTTGATGCACACAATTCTTTGTAAAATTCTTCAATTCTCTTCATTATCTGATCTCCGTATTGAATGACTTCACCTTTTTTTTTTTTTTTTCAGTGATATAAATTGTTGCTTTTCCAGTGCCATTTCGTTGCTCACCATCCCCCCTCCCTTTTTTTTTTTTCCCTTAACCTTTCGATGATACTTTTTTCATGCAACCTTCCCAAAACACTAAAAAGGCTTGAACCATAGGAATTTGTTTATCTTATAATAATTTATGTATTTAGAATAATTTTTATAAATTTGGGTTGGACTGTAAGTAGGTGTGTGGGGTCCCCACATGTACAGGTAGCTCAGTGTCCACAACCTGTGATATACAGGGATTGTACTGAAGTGTTTCCATTTTGTAAGACAGATCTGAATACTGTACTACCTGTATGATCTGAGTGCGATTGACCGTTGACACAACAGGATTTGAGAGCAGTGTCGACCGTGATGCAATGAACCTTTTTCTTACCATTTCCTGACCTTTTTGGCTTCGTAATAGGTTACTTACATTTTCAGAAATGATTGTAGTTGCACGTCGAATTGCAGTTAGTAATCTTTTAGTTCTGGAATTCCAAATTAATGATGCAATATTGCATATCTTTAAACTCTCTCGAATTACTGCTGCTTAATTTAGCAAGATCTCACAAGCTTTTGACGCTAAGTTAGGGCCAGATATGCAAGCGACATTGAAGGCTATTGTACATATTGTTGTACTTTTATATGTAATTATGTTTTAGTGTTTTGGGTTATGTTTTATCTTTTGTGTCAAACGCCAGACGATTTTGTTTAATTAAGAATAATACTTAACCTGCAACGGGATTGATATTAATTCCTTCTGTACGATGAAGTCATTGTGTTTAAGATTTTCCAAAATGCAGACGATTCTATTCGGCCAGGAAGAGACGCCCTCAAAGTAAGAAAGCTAACCACATCATCACGAAGACGTCATTTTAAGTTTCTGCTACGTACAGACGATTTTAATCAGCAGAGGCGTTTCTCTCTGTGGTTTTATTAATCCAGGATGCTCTATTAAACTATTGCAGTGTTCAAATGTCCCTCTCCAGCTGCATAAAGCCACCTGGAGATGACAAAATAAGTACAGGAGACCCCACCGGGTTTATGCTCGCCACCACCAAATGACTTTCACCAACTTAGAAGATACCGCTCATAAAATGGGGATAGAAGCAGTGTCCACTAATCAATTGGTACAATGATGGCTATTAAATAGTCTTACTGCTGCCGCCAATGTATAATGTTTATCTTGGGAGACACGAGACACAGTGAATATATGTCCCTTAACACTTTCAGTACGGAGACCCTTGATATTCTATTCCTGCTGCCCACAAATGATATGCTTAAGCTTTGATAATTATATCTTACTGATGGGGATGAATAGCCAAACCTGCAGGAAAGGAACTGGTGTAAAGGACTGTACTTTTGCCTCTCCAGGACGAACAAATAAAGGGTAAAGTAATGCCTGTTTCACTGGTAAAGAGCTTGATATTATCGCCCTTACGTTTGACGTCAAAGAAGGTTAAATTTCTTTTATTCTCGAGCTTTTCAGATGTATTTTCGCCTTTACATGGTATACAGATAGGGGAGATAATTATTTCCTTTCATTCACGTTGAAAATCAGTATTATCAACCTAACGTCCTATACGTACAAAGGTGATATTTTCCTTCTCACCCACGCTACGTAAAAGCATTTTCTACCTTCCGTGGGACGTTGGTAAGGGTGAAACTTCTCTTTCTCTTCCATGTGGTAACAAGGTATATTATCACCCTTACGTCGTATTTAAATAAGGCGAATTTTCCCATTTTCTTTCTCGTGCAGAGGAATTGTACTCTCACCCTTGCATCTCACACGAATAAGGACTAAAATTCACCCTGTATATCTCGTGCAGTTTTCAAACCCGTCCCGGCCGGAAATTGGATGGGAGATGATATATGATAATTAATTAGTTTTCCTGGCTGCATTCAAAACTGATAATTGATTTCAACTCTGAATGTTGTTTTGGTGTATTGGTCTCTCTCTCTCTCTCTCTCTCTCATACTAGAGTGTCACAAAAATTCAGATAATTGTTTTAATCACAAGTAAAATCCAAGACGCTTCAGTTATATGCAGAGGGATGGCATTTCCTAAGTGTTTCACGAACACCCAATTTATCCATTAGTCCTTTACTACCAAGTGACAGGAAGATGGAGATATTATCAAAAGCTCCTCAGTGGGTCAACGAGCTTCGCGACTGTGAACTAGTAGGCGAAGGGTGGTAATGTGTGCATCATTCATGTAAAATCCCTTGGGTAGCGAGGTCAGATAAGAACGGGCTAATCCATCACCAGGCACTCAGTCTTAAGTGTTCATCCATGGTAACTGCGACATATACCACGAATGTTTAGTTTTTTTTATATTATTATTATTATTATTATTATTATTATTATTATTATTATTATTATTATTCCTACATGCATGGGAACAAACTGAAAATATTCTGTGGCCTTGTAGTTCAAGTTCTTTTCACATCCAACGAGAAAAAAATATATATGTTCATTTCTTTCAAACAGAGAAGATAAGTCAATCGAAACAATACAGTGATATTTGTATTAATTTCCTTCAAACATTAAATACGAAAAAGAAAACCAAAAATATATTATCTGCTTCCGTCCAGGTAAACCGAAGACTCAGAAAAAATAAATCCTAATGACTGTGTTTAGTTTTGTTTAATCCATTAGCTCCCAGGGCTTCTGTGTGAGGGATTGTGCGGAAATGGTACTATGCGTACCGCCCTCCGCCTATCGGCTCATAGTCGCGAAGCTCACAGGTCCCTACCCCAGGATTCCTTTCTTTATTAACTTTTGATCATGCCCAGTTCCGTCTCATACTGAAGACACTGGATGCAAATAGGTTAATAACAAATTAGGCTAAATACAAAAATGGCATTAAGTAAAAGTGAATATCCATCCATCCATTTATCCACCATCCAGCTGTTTATTTGGTCCATCAGGAGTGTAGGGGTACGTGGCTAGGTTACTCACTGCGACATTTGAGGTGATGGATACCCGACTCACTCGTCCCTGAGTGGCACTGTGAGAATTAAATCCCAACCATCTCTAAGACGTAAACCCTTGTGGACCCCATCTACTTTGAGCGTCTAAACCCATTAGACCACCAGACGTCATTTGGTGCCCTGGGTTACAGTAAACCAATTACTTTGTCATTCAGTGTACAGGGAAGCCATCACTACATAAAGTGAGTAGATGGTAGGTGTCCCACCTGCCTCAGATGAATGCCATATGAATGAATATTTAACCTGAATAAATGAAGAACAAAATTACGTTAATACTGTGTTTAGGGTTCCTTCACACAACAAGAAGGTTGACTTTTTCATTGCTGTACTGAAGTTTGTCTTTATATTCTCACTATTTACGCAGGATTTAATTCTGCTGAGAGTAAACCTAT
This sequence comes from Coenobita brevimanus, assembly GCF_032717465.1. Classification (NCBI taxonomy): domain Eukaryota; kingdom Metazoa; phylum Arthropoda; class Malacostraca; order Decapoda; family Coenobitidae; genus Coenobita; species Coenobita brevimanus. The sequence goes on from NC_137062.1 coordinate 27,877,540, forward strand.
TTGATAAAAGTGTTGGAAACAGTTCCTGTATTACTTTCACTGAGGCCCTGGAACTTATGCATTTTAATTTGGCTGGATAATGGTGATATTCACCTGCGAGTAGTGCTTCGCAGCGAGGATATAAAAATGTATAAGAATAGTTTCTTCATTGGTGAAAGCAGTTCCGGAACAAAATTTATACTGATATTTGCTTTTATTTTGCACTGAAAAATAGCACAAAAGTACATAATAGTTCAGAATAAATGATTTAAAAATTGTGTTCAACTACCTTTAATAAAATACCATAACATATATTTAAACCTGAGATCCAGTTTTTATACAAACGAATGTGTATTAAGATCTATCTATCTATATACCTAGGCTGCTTCCCCCAAGGAAAGGGAGGTAGCCGAGACAGGACGACACACTCCACATTTACTCATCCATTCAAACACATTCATTCGCATCTTATCCCCAAAGGGGAGAACGGACAGATCCTCACCGCACCACACTGCACAAGGGTCAACTGCGCAATGCAATCAGTGACATCCGCAGCAGGGCCCGACAGCAGAGCTGGTTTACCCCTGCCACATCATAACAGACTCATCCCCTTACCCGCACCTGACCTGAAATAGCTGATCAGACCAAATGCGGGAGAATATCCCCTCAGGGCTGCGTCATCACTAATTCATTCACAATTTCTCTCCACCCATTTCTGTCACGCACAGCCACTCTTCCTTGCACAACAGACATTCCTCTCGCATCCAGCGCTCTCTTCACACTTTCCATCCATCCTATTCCTGGTCTTCCTCTCAGCCTTACACCTCTCACATCAGATCTAGTTATCTTTTTCATCAATCGCTCATTATCCATTCTCTCCATATGCCCAAACCATCGCAACACCCTCTGCTCAACTCTACCAGCCATCTCCCGAACAACTCCAGTTCTCCTTCGCACTTCATCATTCCGCACTCGATCCATACGTGTCACTCCACACATACTCCTCAGACACCTCATCTCCATTACATTCAAACTTTTCCTCTCTGCTACACCCATATTCCATGTTTCAGCCCCATACAATGCAGTCGGTACCACAACACCCTCATACAGCCTTCTCTTTACATCCATTCTAAGCGAACGACATCTAAACACTTTTTTCATTCCTCCCAGCACCTTTCCTACTTCATTTACTCTAAATTTCACTTCTGCATCTATTCTTCCATCCACAGCAACATGTGACCCTAGATATTTAAAACACTCTACCTCCTCAAGCAACTCGCCATTCAAAACTATATTCATCCCCCTACCATCTACCAACCTCGTACTTTTCATCACTTTACTCTTATTCTCATTTACTTTCAATTTCCCCCTTTCGCACACCCTTCCAAACAAGTCTACCAACTGTCTCAATCTCTCCTCTGAATCAGCCACCAGTGCAGTATCATCTGCAAACAGCAGCTGCTTCAGATTCCACTCTCCACCATCAACATTCAAACAAACTCAGACCTCCACCTAAAACTCTTGCATTCACCTCCCTTACAACACTGCAGGTATGGATGGGTGTGCTGTGGAATGCCGGAAGGGTGGTGGAGTGACTATTGTTGACTGGTTAGCAAGATTGTTGAATGTGTGCTTTGTGAAAGGTATGGTGCCAGTTGACTAGGCAAGTGCTTGTGTGGTCCTGTTGTATAAAGGCAAGGGTGATAAGTATGAATGTACTAGCTTTAGGGGTATAAGTCTATTGAGTGTTGTAGGTAAGGTGTATGGTAGAGTGTTAATTATGAGAGTTAGAGAGGGTACAGAGGGAGTGATTGATGATGAGCAGTGTGGCTTTAGGAGAGGGAGGGGATGCGTGGATCAGGTGTTTGCGGTGAGACAAGTGTGTGAAAAGTATTTAGCGAAAGGCAAGGATGTGTTTTGGGCATTTATGGATTTGGAGAAAGCATATGATAGAATTGATAGGGAGGCTTTGTGGACTGTTTTAAGATTGTATGGACTTGATGGTAGGTTATTAAAAGGGGTGAAAAGTTTTTATGTAAATAGTAGAGCGTGTGTAAGAGTGGGAAATGCTGTGAGTGATTGGTTTCCTGTGAGAGTGGGGCTGCAACAGGGATGTGTGATGTCGCCTTAGTTTTTTTTTTCTTTTATGCGAGGAAGAAGGAACCAAAGGCCATGAGCCCGCAGTAACAGTTCCCTCCAAGAGAAAAACAAAATACAATATAGAGCCAAATTCAAGATCCGATCATTTTGAGATGCCTGGATACACTGCGTTTGAAAGACTGGAGATCATAGGCAGCAGGAAATACAGACAGAGGGAGACAGTTCCAGAGATGACCTGTTGCATAAATGAAAGACTGGGAGTAACGGTTAACTCTTGCATTAGAGAGTTGGACAGAAAAAGGATGAGAGTTTGCTGCCAGACGGGTGCTACGCGCCCGTCGTAGAGGTGGAGGAATGCAAGCAGACAGTTCAGAGGAGCAGTGACCATTAAAGTAGCGATAGAAAAGAGATAAAGATGCAACAGTGCGGCGAAGAGACAGAGGTTGAAGGGAGTCAGTAAGAGGAGGAGAGTTAATGAGACAAAAAGCCTTTGACTCCACCCTATTGAGAAGAGCTGTATGTGGGGAGCCTCCCCACACATGAGAGTTGTACTCCACACAGGGGCGGATAAAACCCCTGTATAGAGTCAACAATTGCGCAGGGGTAAAGAAAGAGCGGAGTCGGCTTAGCACACCCAATCTCTTGGAAGCAGATTTTACAAGAGATGTAATATGATCTTTCTAAGATAAGTCCTGAGTAAATGAAACCCCAAGCATGTTCAAGGATGATGCAGGATTAAGCTGAATATTATTAAACATTAGTGGGTATACCTGTGGAAGATTTTGTCGGGTTGATAGGTGTAAGAACTGAGTCTTAGATGCATTAAAGACAACCATATTATTTTTACCCCAGTCAGAGATACGAGCCAAGTCAGACATTAGGTGTGCCATAGCCTCATCCCTTGTTTGTTGAAGTAACTGTTGAGATGGGCGTTGCGGGAACCGAATGGAAAGGTGAAGGGTGGAGTCATCAGCGTATGAGTGGATAGGGTTAGATGTACAGCTACGAAGATCATTGATGAATAAAAGGAAGAGAGTTGGTGATAAGACAGAGCCCTGAGGAACACCACTGTTGATAGATCTAGGAGAAGAACGATGGCCGTCTACAACAGCGGCTATAGAACGACCAGAAAGGAAGCTAGCGATGAAGGCACAGATAGAAGGATAGAAACCGTAGGAGGGCAGTTTGGAAAGTAAAGATTTATGCCAGACTCGATCGAAAGCCTTTGAGATGTCAAGTGCAATGGCAAAGCTTTCGCCAAAGTCCCGAAAGGAGGATGACCAGGAGTCTGAAAGGTAGGTGAGAAGATCGCCAGTGGAGCGTCCCTGACGGAACCCATACTGACGATCGGAAAGAAGGTTGTGATAGGAAAGATGCCTTAAAATTTTTCTATTAAGAATTGACTCGAAAACTTTTGAAATACAGGACGTTAAAGCAATTGGACGATAGTTGGAGGGTTGGGAGTGGTCACCCTTCTTTGGGACTGGCTGAATGAGAGCAAACTTCCAGCAAGAAAGAAAGGTACAAGTTGACAGACAATGACGAAAGAGTTTGCCTAGCCAGGGTGTAAGCACAGAAGCACAGTTCTTGAGAACAACAGGAGGGACCCCATCAGGCCCATATGCCTTGTTAGTACTGAGGCCAGTGATGGCAGAAAATACATCAACTGAAGAAATTTTAATGTCAGCCATGAGGAAGTCAGAGGGGGGAAGTGATGGAGGAACTGCACTGGAATCGTCTAAGGTAGAATTGGAGGAGAAAGTCTGTGTGAAGAGATATGCTTTATCAGTAGAAGATATAGCTACAGAACCGTCAGAGTAGAAAAGAGGAGGGAAGGATGATGAGGTAAAGTTGTTAGAAAGATTTTTGGCAAGATGCCAGAAGGACCGGGAAGAATTCGAGTTGGAGAGTTGAGAGCATTTAGTATGGATGAAATTATTTTTAGTAGAGCGAAGAACAGACTTAGCACGATTCCGGGCAGAAACGTAAAGATGATGTGATTCAGGGGTGGGTTGGCTCCGGTACCTTTTGTAGGCCCTCTCCTTGTTGCGGACAGCATTAGAACAAGCGTGATTAAACCAAGGCTTTCTTGCGTTAGTCAAAGGATATGAGAAAGGAATGCATGCTTCCATGCCCGAGAGAATAACCTCTGTAATGGGCAAGGCACACTCAGATGGCTCACGGCCATGGAAGCAATAATCATTCCAGGGAAAATCAAATAAGTACTGCCTGAGGGCCTCCCAGTCTGCGGCTCCAAAATGCCACAGACGACGTTTCCCTGGAGGGTCCACAGGCCGTACCGGAGTGGTTGTATTAAGATAATTGTGTTTAAAATAATGTCTAGAACATAATAAGACAACATATGATCGATTTCCTCTTAAATACATGCAAGAAAAATAAACAAATCAGTTCATTTTTGCAGACAAAGGAGTACAATTTGAACACACATGGGAAAATATCAGACAACCACAAATATCTCTCAGACAATAGTATCTTTGTGTGATTCGGTCCCATCATGGCTCCATCTTACAAATGACTTTTACTCCCCTTGGGTATTCACGAGAGAGAGAGAGAGAGAGAGAGAGAGAGAGAGAGAGAGTTTCCCAGAGGCAAAGTTGAGGGATCTGAGTGGCTAGTATATAAAGAGCTTTTCCACCGTCTGTTCAGTCGTTTGCGCCGTACAGGTTGTAGTTGTGGGCCGGTTTTAGTGACTGATTTGCCAAATAATTCATGCCAGCTGATGGTGAGCCTTTTCGTTCTGGTGGACGATATGCTCAGGTTAACCTCAAAATCATAGTGAGCAGAAAGTTAAAGACGGTAAACAAACTTCATTATTAATAAGAGTGTCGGCTAAACATTGGTGTAATTAGAAAGGGTATTCAAAATGCATTAGTTTATTCACTTGTCACAGTTTCAATACAGCCCATAGGAAGCTGACTAACTGCAAAAATATGTGAATGAATGAATAAAAAAGTGGAGGTTGGGGGGGCCCATCATCCACTCACTCGATGTAGAGTTACCCTCGGGTGACTCTACACTAAGCGACAAGCCAAATGATTTACTGCAAACCAGGACATGACTTACCAGGCTGGGTGGTAACCATACAACAAAACCACACTAGTTCTCTATGTGATAGAGGGCTCGCATTAATCCCTGTAAAACCTCCTAACTAACAGTACAACAAAGAAGCCTGGAACTCGGACGGACCAACACTGGATGACCTCCGTACTAACAAGGGACATGGTAAGGGTGGTGACTTGAAATGGGAGAGGTGCGAATGGTGAGGTTAAAAAAGGAGAGATTTGTTCTGGTGCTCGAGGATGTAAAGTTGACACATGTGGACAGACCTTGGAAGGAGTTCCTGTGTAAGTGAAAGTAGTGGAATGAGGGTATGTACCGGAACAGATGTGAATTTCTATGTGCAAGAAATTGAAGGAAAATACAAGGGAGTCTGGATCAGTTAGATCTCAGTCTTTATGGGTTAGAATGAAACTGAAAGTGGGAATATAAGCATGGGAGATTCTTTATGTACAGTGTATGCCTCAATGGAGAACCAAGAACTGGAGTGAAAGTTGAAATTTGGACAAAACTCGGACCGTGTGCTGAAAAGTTTGAAATAAATGAGAGATACTCCTGACTGAAGATATGAATTGGAAACTGGAGAATTTCAGGGTAGATAGTGTGGTTGGTGAATGGGACGTATCTCCTAAAGCGGCTGGGAATGGTTGTGCGGTGGTGGACATACTTTGTGAAGGGAAGCACTTGACAATAACTAATATCTTCTTTAGGTACAAAATACTCCACATGCAAGAATAGAGGGTGATGGGTGGTGATTTGTATGAACAATAGGCAATGACAGATTATGAACAAATGAAACATCTGTGTTGGATACAACAGTGAATGGGGGTTAGGGAAGTGGACTGTCTGATCACTACATGGAAGTGTCTACAACAGAGGTGCCAAAGTACTGGATGAAGAGAAGAAGAGAAAGACAGGAGAAGAAGCCCATGCGAGGAGAGTATAAAGCCTGCAAAGTATGAAAAATGCAGAATACAAAAAAAAAGTAGACAAGCAACTTGGCACGTATTATTTGGGGCACATGAAGGAGGTGGAAGGCATGTGTAACATACTCACAGAAGAAATCTGTGCATCATGGGAGACAATACGTGGGGGTGAAGAGGTGACATAAGGGGATTCAAGGAACAGCATGATGTAATGTTGAGGTGAAGCGAGCTGTTGCAGAGATGAGGAAAGCATATAATGACTGGATGGGAAGTAGAGGATAGAATGATGTGGAAAGATGGAAAAGAGCTGTATTGAGAGAAGATGTGAGGCGAAAAGACAATTAGGAGAAAGCAATGAAAGACGAGATAAGGAGTTCTTGAGAAATCTAAGTCTAAAGGGCAGAGAATGGCAAAAACTGTTTTGTATAAAATCAATTAGGCAATATAGGGTGACTAAGGAAGGAGTAGGGGAGTGAAAAATAAAAATGGCAGAATGTTGGTGAAAATGGGGGGAAGGGAGGTAGATGGAGAGAACACTTTACAGAACTGTTAGATAAAGAAAACAAAATTAGCACAAGACTAAGTGGTTATGGAAAGGCTTGGAGGAGAAGAGAGATAATTTGGCAAGAAGAATCAGTAAAGAAGAAGTATTAGAACCGATGAAGGTCAAAATGAGGAAAGTCCCAGGAATTGATGGACTGCGTAATGATGTTGAACTATGAGGGAGAGTTAGTGACTGAATGGACAGGGAAGACGTGCAGAATGGCCTGGGTAGGACGGTAAGGTCCCGGTGGAATGTATCAGGTATAATTGATCTCCTATGCAAAGGAAAAGGGGAAAGAGAAGAGAGTGCACCTACAGGGGTATTAGTCTGTTCAATGTAAAAGGAAAAGTATATGGTAGGGTACTTATCAGTTGAGTTAGGGTGAGAATAAGGAATTGGTTGGAGATGAAAAATGAGATTTTAGGAAGGGAAGAGGTTGCATAGATAAGATATTCGTGCTAAGATACTTAATAAAAAAAGTATCAAGAAAAGTGAAAGAAGTTGTATGCAGCCATCACGGATTTAAAGAAAGCACGTGACAGAGTAAGCTGGCAAGGAATGGGGAAGGCACTAAAAATATATGGAGTGGATGAGACGTTGCTGAATGCTGTAAAAAGTATGTATGAAGGTGTTGGGGCTGCAGTGCATGAAAATAGTGAATTATTATTATTATTTTTTTTTAAATCTGAGAGTTGGACTGAAGCGGGAATGTGCCATGCCTTCGTGGTTGTTCAGTTTTTACTTAGATATAAAAGAGATACAGAGCAGGGCAGTGGATGTTGAAGTGTCTCTAATGAGAAAGAGTAAGATGTTTAAACTTTCTGTACAGTTGTTTGGTGAGAACTGTTGATTGATAATAATATTTTGCGAACCTGAATGTGAGATGCCAATCTTGGTGAATGAGTTTACGAGTGTATGTAGGAGAACTCTAAAAGTGAATGAATAATGAGGTAAGTTATGATCTTTGGGATAAATGAAGTCACAGCTTGCATAGTAACGCTGGAGGGTGAGGAAACGGAGAATGTGAGTGCATTCAAGTACGTAGGTAGTGTGATGAGTAAGGATGGAAGTTTAGAGAAGAAAGTGCTTGACAGGGTATTGCAGGACAGAAAGGATGCTCTTCCATTGAAAAGGTAGCAATAAGGAATAAGGAAGTGAGCATGAACGTAAAATATCACTGCATGACATTATTGTTGAAGATATGGAATGAGGCTTCGATCCTGTTGAGAGGATACACGTCAATACTGAAAGCAAAGAAAATGAGCTATTTCAGAGGAGCATGAACAGCCATATGGAGAGACATGGTGAGAAATTAGGAAGAAAGTGAGTGTTACGGTAATGGTGTGGATGTGATTGAAAGTGTTAATATAAATGCTTCGAGATGGTTTGGCCATGTGGAGAGCATGGAGAATAAGAGACTGATTAGACAAGGGTATGTGAGTAAGGTTGAGGGAAAGAAGAGATGGGGGAGACCAAGGAGAGATGGAGGGACAAAGTTGATAGATGTATGATAGAGAAGATGTGAGATGGAGGGAATGCAGCCAAATTACAGAGGACAGAGCGACGTGGAGATATTTTGTTTCTGGCAATCCCTTAAGGGATTAAATTTCTGACATTTAGTCTAATTTTTTCTTTGTTTAACACACCTCTCTCCCTCTAAACCTCACCTTCACTTCCTCACTGAGGCTTGGCTATCTGAGGCGAGTGATAACAAACACTTCACTGTATCTTCCTACTTTCTCTATACTCACCTGAAAGTCAGGGTGGCTGTTGTGTGTGTGTACGTAACAGCATAGTTTCCTCTCGTGTACCTGAACTTAAACTAAATATATATACTTGCTGTGTACTTTCCCCCCTAATTCTACCGACTATGAAAACTCGTTTGACTGTCTTACTTCTAGGATGGAACATATCCCACCAATTTTTCCTTTCTGAAATCTCCATCCAAGGCGATTTGAATGCTCACCACCACCTTTGGCTCTACTCTCCATTTGCTGATACACCTGGTGAACAAGCCTACATCTTTTTTCATCCTTAATGACCTAGAGCAGCTTGTACAACACCCTACCTGTATCCCTGACCACCTTGAAGAGAGTCCCAGTATCATGATCACTTTTTTACAACCAATCCTTCTGCTTGTGCTGTAAATCTTTTCCCTCCATTAGGATCCTCCAGTCACAGCCTTATCATCTTATCCTGTCCTACTGCTCCAGTTTGGTCTGTGGACCCTCCCAAGAAGTAGCAGCTGTGGCACTCTGGAACTGCTAATTGGGAAGCCATCAGGCACTATTTCTTTTATTTTCCCTGCAACGATCAAGGTTCCCATGGCCAAGAGAAATCTGAGTGTGCCTCGAGCATTACAAAGTTTATTCTCTCGGGAATGAAAGCACACATCCCTTTCTCGTTTTCTGTGACTAATGCCCTCCCCTCCCCCAAAAAAAAAATCTTTTAAATCACGTTCGTTATGATGAAGTCCACAACATGGAGAAGGCCTACAAAGGGTGGCAGAGCCAACCCATTCCTGAATTTCATCTCTTTCACGTCTCTGGCAGGGACTGTGATAAGTTTGTTCTCCGCTGTGCTAAGAATAATTTCATTAGTAGTAACTGCTCTGAACTCTTGGATTCAGATTCTTCCCACTCCTTCTGGCACCTTGCCAAAAGCTTTTCCAACAATTGCATTTCATCCTCCTCCCCTTTCTGCTTTGATGGTTCTGTAGCTGTTTCGTCTACTGAAAAGCAGAACTGTTTGCTCATACTTTCTCCTCCAATTTCACCTTAGACAATTTCGATGCTGTTCCTCCATCACTTCCCCCTCTGACTTCCTCATTACTGACATAAGAATTTCTTCAGTTGATGTACTTTCTGCCCGCTGTACTAACAGACACATAGAACGGATGGTTCCCCCCCCCCCCTTCCTGTTGTTGTCAAGAACTGTTCTTCTGTGTTTACAGCCTTCCTATATAAACCCTTTCTTCTTTGTCTGTCGACTTGTACCATTCCTTATGACTGGAACCTGCTCTCATTCAGCTTTTCCAGAAATAGGGTGACCCTTCCCAGACCTCTAACTGTCACCCACTTGTGTTAACATCCTGTTATTCTAGTTTTTAAATTCGATTCTCAACCAATAAATTAATAAATAAAGCACTTTCCCTACCACAACCTTCTTTTGTTGGCCAGTATGGGTTCCACCAGGGATGCTCCACTGGCCATCTTATGGCCATCCTTTCAGACTCCTGGTCGTCCTCCTTTTGGGAATCTGACAAAAGCTTTTCAAGTTCACCTGGCATCCCAAAGGCTTTCGATCGAGTCTGGCATAAATCTTTAATTCCCAAATTGCCCTCTTATGGTTTCTATCCTTCTATCTGTGCTTTCATCTCCAGCTTCCGTCCTGGTCGTCTTGTAGCTGCTGTTGTAGATGGCCACCATCCTTCTCCTACACAGGGCCAGTTGTGGTGTTCATCAGGGTTCTGTCCTGTCACAATCTTTCTTTTTTCTATTTATCGATGAAATTCTAAGCCGTACATTTAACCCTATTCAGTCATACGCTGATGACTCTGTCCTTCACTTTTCCATCCGCCTCTTGCAGAGCCCATCTCAGCAGTTACTTCAACAAATAAAGGATGAAGCTACAGCACATTTAATGCCTGACTTGGCTCTTAGCTCTGATTGGGGTAAAAGTTTTTTTTTTTTTTTTTTTAATGCATCAATAACTCAGGTCTTGCACATTTCTACTCTTCACAATCTTCTGCAGGAGAATCAATTTGTTTTTTTAACACTATTTAATTTAATCCCCCATCATCTTTGAATATACTAGGGGTTTCATTCTCGCGAGAATTTGAAAGATCGTATTACCTATCTTGTATAATCTGCTGCAAACAGATCAGGTCTGCTAACCCGATTCCGTGCCTTCTTTACCCCGTAACAGTTATTGACTTTATAAAGGGGTTTTATTCTCCCCGGGGTTGAGTATAACTCACGTTTGGTGAGGCTTCCAACATACAGCTCTTCTTAATAAGGTGGAGTCAAAAGCCTTTAGTCTAATTCACTCTCCTCCTCTGAATGGTTCCCTTTAACCTTTGTTTCTTCGACTCACTGTTGCATCTTTATGTCTTTTTTATTGCTGTTTCAATGGTCACTGCTCCTCTGAACTGCCTGCTTGCATCCCTCAGCCACTAAGGTGGGCGTATAGCACCAGCCTGGCAGCAAACTCTCATCCCTTTTTCTGTCCAACTCTCTAATGCAGGAGTTAACCATTACCTTCAGTCCGTAATTTATGCAACAGGTCAACTCTGGAACTCTGAACATCTCTTGAGTTCGGCTGTTTTTTTTTTTTCTTTCTTTCTTTTTTCCTTACAAAGAACATTCTTTTGGGCTGCCAGCCTTTGGTCCCATTTTCCTTGAATAGAGAATCCATACATACATTCATCTATCTATCTACCTATAGACAGACACCATATTCCCGTAAGGGGTGACTATTTGTCTTTGAGGTAGGTGGTTTACGAGGAGGGGCACTAAACCTACGCCAACCCATTTCTTGACACGTAGGGAGCACGTATGGGTTGGGTATATGGTTACCAACCAACGTTGTACATGGTTTCCTGGCTTACAGGAAACGATTATTCTTGTCTTTCAATGCAGCGCCACATGATAAAGAAAGAAGGGTTATAGAGAGTGACAGGAAAGATGAAAACAATAGGAAAAGAGGAGCGCAGACACAGAAAATGAATGATAAAGGTGAAGGAAGAAGTAGGCAGCACTACATCATGTGAGTGGATGATGGTTGCCACCACCAACCATCATAAATACACAGAAGATAAATATATACATGCCCTGTTAGTAGCTTATTAGGTAGTTTGATAGAGTACCACGTGGGAATGCAAGTTAATCCTTTAGAATGCTTCACGATTGATTTGTTCCGTAATAACTACCAATGAACGTATCTCATAGGTTAAGATAGTGGTAGCAAAACATTTTATCAGCTCATAAAAACAGAATCTGCTGCACACGGCAAGAATCATCCGAAACTTAGTCTTCGGGACTAATATTAAATATTGTGGCAGCTGATATATTCGACAAAGCAAATATTTATACATTAAGACGACACGTGATCACGCATTAGCTGAATACATTTCCCTGGCAGCATCAAGAATATGAGATGTACATTATCATCACTGCATTAATCTACTTCAAATAGTCTATTATATAACAATAGAGGTGATGATGGTGACTAATCATATAATGGAGAGTGACTGATAAACTGCCTATCGATCTCTCCTTTTCGGTTAACATTTGTCGACCCACCTGCAGTCCTTCACTCAGTTCATCCCGCCCTCATCGCAAACTCACAAATATTACCATTTATGAATGAATCGTGTGACGGCACCATATCCTGCCATCTCTTGTAGGACGGCATTGACAAAATCCCTCCAAACCAATCTTCTCTACCAGGACTTCAAATAGAGTCGTCCACTTCATCCCACCCTATCTCCTGCACATTAATCTATCGCCTCTTTCACGGGTGGTTGGGAGGAAAAATAGTTTGTCCCATTCTTATTCAAACTGGAGTTCCCCATTCCACATTCTGCTACACACACACACACACACACACACACACACACACACACACACACACACACACCTGCGCTCTCGAGCGCTCATTTCAACATATTTATCTCCGGATGTCATATCTTTACGTATATCTGTCTATACTTACACTTTCTTCGTTAACTTTATCAGTCGCTCTTTTTCACTACCCCATACCCTTGAGTTTGTGTGTCCATCGCCCTATCGTGACACGTCACATCTTTGCATCTAAATATCTATCCATTTGTCCCATCTATGTTATCGAGAGTATAGTCTCAATATAATCACCTCCAAGTATGCTGCCATACTAATCACTATGACGTGGAGTATATATATATATATATATATATATATATATATATATATATATATATATATATATATATATATTGTTACGGAACAGAGAGATAATGAACACTTCAAGTGAGAATACTAAAATCACTACTGTCCCGCAAGCCAGGTTCAAAACAAAAGACTTAGGTAAAATTACAAGTTAAAGTTTATGCTCAAACTAACAACTAAACATTCAGGACTCATAAGGATAATGTAATGGCAAAACAGGTTACATATATGGTTAACTGCAATAGCCTCTATTAACATGAATTTAGCAAGAGCAAATTTATCTAAGTCAGCCCTGATAAATGAGAAAACCGGATAATGCTCAGTTAAAGCAAGATATAGTATTACAGATACAAAATATTATTAATATTGGCTGACATTAAAAACTCTACATGAATCATAAAAACCTTACCGGGCCTACGAATTAACGCCTTAGGCAATACAGTACAAGAAAAATGGTAACAACACTTATACTCAAATTATACAGCAGCTAGATGGTTGGAGACTTCCTGAGCACTCACAAAAATAATAATACACTATACAGGGGAGGACAGAGATGTGAACAAAATGAGGAGTAGATCTAAGTGGCAACTAATGTAGTGACTGAGCTCATTATATAGGGGCTGGCAGAGCTTGATTCAACTTGCAAGAAGGACGCGCAAATGAGGGCACAGAGGACGAAGAGTTGACACTCCTGCTCTGAACAACAGAAAGAACGAGTTACTCCACTATAAGGGGGAGAAGGGGGGAGTGAGGTAGAACACGCAAGCCTGGTCACTATGGAAGCCACGAGGCGAATCGTGATCAAACATGCAGCATACTGTACGTTAGAATTATACAAAGGATGATGAAATCATAGGCTATGTAACACCTCCCCACAAAGAAAAAGAAATTTACAAAGGAAATTTCTTATTACTTTAAAACAATCTGTCTAAAGTCTAGATAAGGAATCTGCAATAACATTTTCTTTCCCTTGACATGTTGTATGTCTAATGAATACTCCTGAAGAAGTAGACTCCATCTTGTCAATCTCTGATTTTTATCTTTAAACTTACTACGGAATTTCAGTGGGTTATGATCGGTATAAATTACTATGGGGTTAAAACCAGAACACAAATAAAATGAAAAATGCTGTAAACCAAAAATCAAGGCCAGAAGCTCTTTCTTAATAGTTGAGTAGTTCTTTTGAGGTGGAGTGAACTTCTTACTGTAATAAGATACAGGGTGTTCAATACCCTGATCATCCTCTTGCAGCAAAACAGCCCCAGCTCGTGTATCACTTGCGTCAACAGCCATCTTAAAAGGCTTAGCAAAATTTGGAGTAGCGAGCACTGGCTGACTTAATAGGATAGTTTTAAGTTTACTGAAAGAGGATTCACAGTTATGGGTCCAGACAAATTTAACTCCCTTTTTCAGTTGGTTTGTAAGTGGTGATACAAGAATTGAAAAGTTAAGAACAAATCTCCTGTAATAACCTACCATTCCCAAAAATCATTGTAGCTCTTTCCTACTTTTAGGTGTGGGAAGATCACTTATAACCTGAACCTTAGTTCCTGGTGGTGCAACGTGTCCATCACCAATTACGTACCCAAGGTACTGAACTTTAGCTTGACCAAACTCACACTTTGATAAATTAGCTACAAGATTAGCCTGAACCAAACGCTCAAGAAATTTACTGACATGGCATAGGTGATCTTTCCAGTTGTCACTGAAGATTAATACATCATCAATATAAACAACACACCCTGCCAAACCCTCTGTTACAACATTCATGAGCTTCTGAAAAGTGGCTGGTGCTTTCTTCATACCATATGGCATTACAGAACATGCAAAAGTGTTTCCTAGTGTTACAAAACATGAGATCTCCCTAGCACGTTTAGTCATACGTACTTGCCAGTATCCCTTTAACAAATCAAACTTATTTATGTACCTACCCTTTCCGATCTTGTCTATGCAATCTTCCACGCGAGGGAGAGGGTAAGTGTCTGTTTTGGTTATCTGATTAACACGTCTGTAGTCGATGCAAAGCCGCTATGACCCACCTGGCTTAGGGACTAGAGTGACAAGAGAACTCCACTCGCTCTGATAGGGCTCAATCATCTTGTGGTCCAAAAGATAGCCAAGTTCCTTCTGGATGAGAGGAACTTTCACTGGGTTCACACGGTAAGGAGGCAGTTTAACTGGCTTTGTGTCTCCAACATCGACATCATGCATCAACACAGTTGTTCTTCCTGGAGTGTCACGGAACACTTGCGGGTACTCCTGCAGTAATGCCGAAAACTCCTGCCTTTCCTCAGGAGCTAGATGAGAAAGCTTAGTCTGAAGATCATTCATGATATCAGGATTCTTCCCCAAACTATCACTCAGGCTCATACTGCATGGGAGAACTTCACTTGCAAACTCGGGTGGAATAGCTACAGTGCAGACTGGGTTATTTTCGTCCCACCTGTGATATAACTTTAGCATGTTGATGTGACAAAGTTGCTTGTTCTTTCTGCGATCTGGTGTGGCGATGACATAGTTGACATCACTGAGTTTCTTCTCCACGAAATAAGGACCACTAAACTTGGCTTGAAGAGGTTGCCCATGCACTGGTAGCAGAATCAAAACTTGATCTCCTGGCTGAAAGTGGCATAACCTGGACTTCTTATCATACCATGTCTTCATCTTCTCCTGAGCAGCTCCTAAAGTCTCTCTCGCCAGCTGTAAAGCAGTGGAGAGCCGTTCTTTGAACTTCATCACATACTCCAGCAGGTTGACGTCATCTTCCTCCGACAGCCAGCATTCCTTGAGTAGCTTAAGGGGTCCTCTTACTTCATGGCCAAACAGTAGTTCAAAGGGTGAGAAGCCCAGTGATTCATTTGGAGATTCTCTTGCGGCAAATACAACGAATGGAAGACCTTTATCCCAGTCTTTCTGATGTTCCAAACAGTATTTCCTGAGCATCGATTTCAGTGTTTGATGATATCTCTCCAACGCTTCTTGGGTCTGGGGATGGTAAGCTGAAGACGTGATCTGGGTGATGCCCAACTCTTTCAGAGACTGCTTGAAAACATTTGACATGAAATTACTTCCCTGGTCTGACTGTACCTCCTTGGGCAAACCAAACTTGGTGAAGAACCCCAGCATTTCCTTAACCACGTTCTTTTCTGAGATATTTCTAATTGGAATGGCTTCAGGATAACGAGTAGCCATATCAATCAGGGTCAACACATAAGAAAATCCTGAAGAAGTCTTAGGAAGAGTGCCCACATATCCACCGACACACGGGTGAATGGCGCCTCAGAAGGAGGAATGGGAACTAGAGGTGCAACTTTTTTGGTCTGATTACACTTCTCCACAATTTGACAGGTGTGACAAGACTTACAATACCAGGAAACATCTCTGAAGATACCTGACCAGTAGAAGTGTTTCAAAATGCGTGCCACAGTTTTCCTCACTCCAAGGTGTCCTGCCAAACTGGAATCATGAGCAAATCTCTAATGATATCCTGCCTACAAACACGAGGGATGACAACTTGATGTACAACCTCCCATTCACAGTCGGCTGATGCTGCTGGGGGTCTTCACTTTCTCATAAGTACTCCTGACTTTATATAATAACATGTAGAAGCACCAGCTGACTCTTCCTCACTGCAAGCAGAGTTAGCTAGACCTTTCAACTCAGGGTCAGCAACCTGCAACTCAACCAACTCTTGACGAGACAAATTATCAACACTACGGGGTACTGCCTCATCTGGTGAGTGGTCCAAATTAGCAAGAAAAGTGTCAGCTAGGATAACATCATCATCATCATTATCCTCTAAGTCACCAGTAACTTTAGACTTAGCCCTAGTGACAGCACATGCAGAGAACACCTCAGTGATATTACAATCCTGGGTTGCAGTCACTGGTTCACTAGACAACTGAGGAGCTGCACACTTGACTTCCAACAATATCATTTCCAAGTAAGAAAGTTACACCTGACATTGGGAGTGTCTCAACCAACCCAACCATAACGGAACCATTAACAAAACCAGACTCTAAATTCACTCTGCACAGAGGAACAGAGAAGTAATTATTCCCTACACCTTGTAAGATTACAGTTTCATCAGAGGAATTAACATTAGAGCCTAGAACACTGGTCAGCTTAAGGGATTGGCAAGGACCTGTATCACGATATATTTTAACTG
Source organism: Coenobita brevimanus (assembly GCF_032717465.1). Taxonomy (NCBI): domain Eukaryota; kingdom Metazoa; phylum Arthropoda; class Malacostraca; order Decapoda; family Coenobitidae; genus Coenobita; species Coenobita brevimanus. The sequence goes on from NC_137062.1 coordinate 27,894,262, forward strand.
ATTTCCTGTCATTACTGTCCAGAGGACTGACAAAACCATCAGACAGGAAATTAGCACATGAACTCTTGACAGTGTCACCCACGTTACTGCTCAAAAGAGGAGCTTCATCATGAGAATTTGATTTACCCCTCAAAGCAGGTTCAGTTAACTCCGTTGAAGAATTCTGGGAACTCTCAAGGGTGGACACTAGACCAATTGACTGAATATTTAAAGACTCCTTTTTGTTCACATGACGCTGTCTCCTGAAACATTTCTCCGTAGTATGACCAAGCTTACTACAATAAGTACATTTACTTTTCTCCCCTTTGGGGCTAAGATGCGAATGAATGTGTTTGAATGGATGAGTAAATGGAGAGTGAGTCATCCTGTCTCGGCTACCTCCCTTTCCTTGGGGGAAGCAGCCTAGGTATATAGATAGATAGACTTTTCTGAAATCTAGAGGTGAAGCTGGTATTTACTTCTTGAGAAACATCTTTATTCTCTTTCCTGCTACCTGTACTCTGAGTAGAGGCAACATACTTACTCTCAGCTTTCCTTTTTTCTTTAGAATATCTCTTGTGAGTGAGAACATATTCATCAGCTAAAACTGCAGCATCAGTCAAATTATCTATTCCTTTCTCATCAAGAGATAGGCTTACATCTTTATTAATACACCTTTTGAAGTCCTCCAGCAGAATCATCTGCTTAAATTTATCAAAATCAGAATTTACATTCTTAGAATTTAACCACTGCTCTAACAGATCTTCTTTGATTTTTGCATACTCAACATGGGATTGCTTATCTTGCTTATAAGTTGTCCTAAATTTTACTCTATAGGCTTCAGGAACAAGCTCATAGGCCTTAAGAATCAAGCTCTTAACTACATCATAATTATCAGTTTGATCCTGGGGCAAAGATGCATAAGTTACTTGAGCTTTACCGGTGAGAACACTCTGTAGGAGTACTGGCTAATACTTTTTGGGCCAATTAAAACCTGTAGCTACCCTCTCAAACAACTGAAAATACTTTGTTAAATCAGATTCATTAAAAGGAGGGACAAGTTTAACACATTTAGCCACATCAAAATCATCAGAGCTAGATGATCCAGTTCCACCTTGTTTCATGCGATACTCATGGTCTGCCTGAATCCTAGCAAGTTCAATTTGTGCCTGTATCTGTGCCTCCTGAATCCGAGCCTGAGACTGAGCCTCCTTAGCACAAGCCTCCTGCAGGGCTAGCTGTAACTTAGCATTTCAATCTGCGTTTGCTCATTTGGAGGAGTTACATTAAACAAGCTTTCATTAATCATGTCAACAATTTGATCTTTAGAATGATGAAAGCGAACAGCAATTCCCAATTGTTGAGCAACAAGCTTAAGTTTATTCTTTGTTCTGTTTTCTACATCACACACTGTTTCCACATTTGACAAAAATTTTTTGGCTTCATCAAGAGTAGTAATAGTAGACATCATGAATAAATCACAGTCACAAAATATCAAGCATTATCCTTATGATAATATCCTGAATATCCTGATAAGAGGTCGCCAAATTTATTGTTACGGAACAGAGGGAGATAATGAACACTTCAAGTGAGAATACTAAAATCACTACTGTCCCGCAAAGTTCCAGGTTCAAAACAAAAGACTTAGGTAAAATTACAAATTAAAGTTTAATGCTCAAACTAACAACTAAACATTGAGGACTCATAAGGATAATGTAATGGCAAAACAGGTAACATATATGTTTAACTGCAATAGCCTCTATTAACATGAATTTAGCAAGAGCAAATTTATCTAAGTCATCCCTGATAAATGAGAAAACTGGATAATGCTCAGTTAAAGCAAGGTATATTATTACAGATATAAAATATTATTAATATTGGCGACATTAAAAACTCTACATGAATCACAAAAACCTTACCATGCCTACGAATTAACGCCTTAGGCCATACAGTACAAGAAAAATGGTAACAACACTTATACTCAAATTATACAGCAGCTAGATGGTTGGAGACTTCCTGAGCACTCACAAAAATAATAATACACTATACAGGGGAGGACAGAGATATGAACAAAATGAGGAGTAGATCTAAGTGGCAACTAATGTAGAGACTGAGCTCATTATATAGGGGCCGACAGAGCTTGATTCAACTTGCAAGAAGGACGCGCAAATGAGGGCACAGAGGACGAAGAGTTGACACTCCTGCTCTGAACAACAGAAAGAACGACTTACTCTACTATAAGGGGGAGAAGGGGGGAGTGAGGTAGAACACGCAAGCCTGGTCACTATGGAAGCCACGAGGCGAATCGTGATCAAACATGCAGCATACTGTACATTAGAATTATACAAAGGATGATGAAATCATAGGCTATGTAACAATATATATATATATATATATATATATATATATATATATATATATATATATATATATATATACATACATATCCAAAAGTCGCACGGAACCATGTCTGGTGAGTAGGGAGCTTGCCGAACCTGCAGGATGTTGTGCTTGGCCAAAGATTCCTGAATCATTTGAGAAGAATGGGCAAGGCGTTGTCATGGTGCAGCTTCCGACTTGCCGCTTTCCAAAGGTCTGGTCTCTTCCGCCGAACTACGTGACGAGGACGACGGAAAGAGTCGAGATGGTAATGTTTGTTGACAGTCTGACCTTCTGGTGCGTATTCGCGGTGCACAACACTACTGTAGCCGAGAAAAGTCAACATGCGAGTGCATTTCATCTTGCTCCGAACCTGTCGTGCTCTGTTTGGTCAAGGCGACCCTGCATACTTCCACTGGGATGACTATGCTTTGGTTTCTGGGTTGTACCCGTACATCCAAGTCTCACCTCCAGTGATAAGTCATTAGAAAGTGTGTTTCGTGATTAGCACACTCCACCATGTCTTGAGCAACGTTCATCCGAGAGAAGAGATTATGACGAATGCGACGAAGCACCAGTCGGAGATACTGAAAACCAACTCTGAAAAATGTTTCAGGCAGTGGAAAGAATGCTGGGCTACGTGTGTCAAGTCAATAGATACCTACTTTGAGAGTAATTAATATCCTAGGTCAACAGTTAATTAACTATTTTTTATAGAGCCTAAGGTGGGATACTTTCTGAACAGACCTCATAAATATGTTATGTGAATATGCGAAATCGGTGATTTTACAAAATCCCTTGTTATTTTGCAAAGTCACCAAGAACTCGGTGATTTTGCGAAAGTACCGTCAACGTCCGAGTACTATGTAAAATACCCGGAAAACCGGTGATTTGGCACACTTATCGATATCTTCCTGGTGATTTTGTGAAATCACATGAAACATGGTTGGCAGAGTGCATAGAGTTTTGAAAATGCACCAACTTCAATTTTAGGTGTAATATTCAGCTAGCGTTAGCATCTGTTTTTATATGAGAGAAAGAGAGAGAGGGAGAGACAGAGACAGAGAGATCATACTGATGTCTCCTGAGGGAAATGTTTTGACTGCATTTTTACCCTTGTAGTTGTGAAAGACCCCAACAGCGCATACACCTTTGACACTACAGCGAAAGAATGCGTGTGCCAGTATTTACCAGTGTATCGTCCACATCATGTTCACGCCTCATCTAGGGTGCCTGCCTTCAAATGACATCGACACCATCTATCCCTCTCCAGATTCTGCTTTTCGTTGTTCAGAATCAGCCTATCCTTATCTAGGCTCGCATCCTATCCTTATCCAAACCACTATTCTTCGTCCAGACTCGATCTCTTCCTACCCAGAATCAGTTCATTCTTCTCCAGAATCACCCTAGCTTATAGAGACTCCGCCTTCTCTTACTTGGACTCACGCTATCCAGATTTTATATATTCTTGTCCAAATTCAACCTACCTTTTTCCTAGCTCAGCCTCTCCTTATCCAGGCTCTGCCACTTGTCTACATTCACCCTTTTCTTATCCAGCTCCACCTATCTTTATTCAGATGATTTCTCCAGACACAGTCAATCGCTGTTTAGATTCAGCCTTTCATAATCCAAATTTCACCTGCATTCCTACATTCCATCCCACCCCACCCCCCACTCACACACGCTCTATAAAGCCATAATCAATACCCTGTCCCGTGTCGTCAAATGCCGGTATGCCATGCGAATAAGCATTTATGCCACGTTTTCTAATTCCATTTTCTTCCTGCAGTTTTTCATTCTGTTCCACCCCATAATCTGCAGATATTATTATTCCAGTGCATTATTAAACTCACCAGCAAGAGGACGTGCGGTAATTTCAATTTAATTTTTGATACTACCAGAATGAAAAACTGAAAAGAAAAGTGTATGTGAATGAGGTGGAGGGAATAATATGGATTAGGTGGAGGGACGAAGGGAAGAAATATATGAGAGAGTGTGATGTGAGTTCAAGGGAGGCAGCCAAATGGCAGAGGACAAGGCGTCATGAAAGAGATTTGTTTGTAGCCAACACTTATGAGATGAGGGCATCTGACTATAGATGGATAGATAAACAGTAATAGACAGATAGATGGATAGACAGACCGATAGATAAATAAATAGACAGACAGATAGATGGATGGATGAATACATTCTACCAGACGATTCTACTTACCTAATGATAACACCCTATTTTTAAAGGGGTTATTAAAGACTTCCTCCACTACTTCCAGAGTGAACATTTTCAGGTGTACTGCATAAAAGTGGCTGGAGGCGGCTGCAATTTTTTTTTTTTTAAGACATCCTGGGGCTGAAGGGATTAGCCATTGATCTACCCTCCGACACATTAAAAATCCTGGCCGCGAATTTACCCAGACTAGCTTAACACTTTCATGGTCGGTACAATTCTAGTGTTCTATTATAACTAACGACAGATGATTTTACTCAGCTGCACGTGTGTATGGAATCCTAAGAGTGTTAATACTGTCTTTAATCCCCAAATCATCGATACAGCTGTTTCCTATGCCAGCTAACACTAGAAGAATTCATTCAATTGAGAGTAAGTCGTATAGAAGCCTAACAGTGTTAGCTGCTACGCTTCATTCCATTCCACTCCATCTCTCCCAACGCTTCCCAGCATTATCATCATAATATATGAAACTAGGAGCAATCGCCATGCTCAGATATTTTCCTCCAGTATCGCCCACAATGTTATTGCTGCCTCACCTGCAGTACTTTTCACTCCACCCACATTACCACATACATACTCTGACTTTCCTACAGAAATTCATGGTGTGAACTATGCACAAGTTAAATGGTTTGTGGTTCGTTGCAGTCATGCTCAGTAAAAATGTGTGATCCACAATATTGTTTAGTAATGTAGGCTGGCATGGTCTTCGGATATGTTAAACAGAAAGGAATATACTCAGCGTGGACTCCAAATCAGTACACCTTAGTCACTGTGCTGTGGAGGTATGTCTCAGTATGGTAATTGTATATAACATGCTATAATTGTCCACCAAAACCTGGCCTGTTTGCATTCTCCTCTTGGGATAATAGTAACTGGAATTAACATTTTCCTGTGTTGGTGAAGAACGGCTGAGAAGTGATCTGTGCTGATAATAACTAAAATGAAAGTCTAAACATTGTAGTGGCTGTTCGTGAGTGTCAGTGTCTGTATATGTTATTTGTGTGAACTACTGAGGTGTGAACACGCTGCAAAAAGCATCTTTAAAATTCCTGCGCGAAACAGAGACACCACCAACGAAAGACTTGAAAACAGGCCAACGAAACAATTCCCATATTGGTATCCCTGCCTGTCTGTGGTGCGGCTTCACCAGCTTGAATCAAATGATGGGCGCTCTGAAATGAGGTAACGAAATCCTTGTGATCAATGTTATAGCAATGTAGTATTATTATTTTATGACCCCTGAATTTCAGTACTGTATGAAACCATCACGCCAGGTGTAATATCTGAATTCTGACACGAAAATCAACCCTTATGTCTCGAAACAATCGAGATTTACACCCAAAAATAATCATAATCACCCTATTCTCGGTGATTAATTATCCCACCGTGCAGCACCATATAATTATAGAATACGAAACCCGATTGAAAATACATGTCCTTACTATAACTATTCTCTCATGCATAATTCTACAGAATTCATATTTAGCAACTCCCCTACAGTCACGTTTGCCAAACCTAATCGGTAAGCTGGAATGTTCAGTGCGTAACTCATCGGACCCACCACCCCCTCTAACGATACTTTATTGGAGGTTGTGAACATATGCAAGTGTAATAAAGAATATAGTACCAGATTCCACTTTAATTCGAGGTAGCTTCTCAACCCTCAGACCTCAGCTTCGGCATTAGCCAGGGTGAAAAAGACTCACAGAACTAGAGGCAAACACGCTACCACAACGGTGAATTAATCTGCCAGGAATGCTGTATCTCTAAACATAATAGTAATATCAGATCGAAACAAACTGTATTTTAATGCACTGTGTTGAATACCAAGAGGTGGCTGGATGTTTTTTTTTTTTTTCTTAGTACATAGCTGCCAATGGCGTTAGATAATAGTAGCTGCAAATCCAGGTCCATATAAACGTAAACTGTGTGGACTCCAGACCAAAGATCCTCTATTCTACAGTCCACCATCCAGCATTCGTGGGATAGAAAGGGAATTAATGGTCACATGTATTACATGGCCACGGGTCGTGTCGGTGCCACAACAGGAAATTGGGTGGTTACTAGTCAATTTGATGAGGATTACGACATCTTAGCCTTGGGTCTTTCCACTCCTCACGCCCAGCATCCACAAGGACTGGCTGTTACCGTTTTACCTTTTATCCAGCAGGTTCGAAATATCATTCTCAAATTGGATAAAATCATTTGTAAGTATAAGCGAAGAACATAACAAGCATAATTATCATACTTATACCACGCACCACACTTAAGGCGTGTATATATATATATATATATATATATATATATATATATATATATATATATATATATATATATATAATATATATATACATAATATATATCTATATCTATCTATCTATATATGTATATATATATATATATATATATATATATATATATATATATATATATATATACATAATATATGTATACATAATATATATCTATATCTATCTATCTATCTATCTATATATGTATATATATATATCTATATCTATCTATCTATATATATATATGTATATATATATATATTCTTCTAGATGATTTACCCAAGCTTTTCTTATAAGCTTTTCTAATACCTTGCTTACAACACTGGTTAGTGATACTGGTCGGTAGTTAAGTGGATTTTGTCTATTCCCTTTCTTGAAAAAGGGAACAATGTTTGCTTTCTTCGAAATATTAGGTAGTTTATCTTGACTCAAGGATTTTTTTAAAATTTAAAATAATGGTTTACTTAACTCCTTTGCACATTCACGTAGCACCCAACATGAAATTTCATAAGGACCATTTGCTTTTCCTCTGTCTAATTTACTTAGCTCCTCCTGTATTACTTTTTCTGATGTTTGTATATCTGGTAGTATGTGTGGGCATGCATGTTCCACATAATCCCTCTCATTTTTTTTTTTCCTCTGTAAAAACTAATTGGAAATTCTTGTTTAGTGCTTCACAAATATCCTTCTCTTGTGTATAGGTGATTCCATCGTCCGTAATGGATTGTATTTTATCTTTTACTTTGGTTTTGCTTCTGATGTAGCTGTAAAATAGCTTCGGTTGATCACTACTTTTATTTATGATATCCTCCTCAAACTGTTATTGAGCTTCCCTCCTTATTCTTGTATAATCGTTTCTTGTGTGTGTGTGTGTGTGTGTGTGTGAATGTGTGTGTGTGTGTGTGTGTGTGTGTGTGTGTGTGTGTGTGTGTGTTTACACGAGGTCTGATCGAGAAGTATCCAACCATTTGCATCTGAAAAACAAGCTTGCTTGCTGAGTTCAGACATTAATCCCCGTCAAAGAATGCCCCTTGGAACTGAACACGCTTAGTCCAGTAGTCTTTGCATTGTTTATGACATAAACAATGAACTGATGTTTTTGACGAAATTCTGTTTTTTGGCAATGCATTGCTTTTGGTCGAATTGTAATATCTAATTTTTTTAATGCAAGGAAGAAGGAACCAAAGGTCAGAAGCCTGCAAACCGTTCCTTCCAAGAAAAAAAAAAAAAAAACAATAAAAAAGCAAAATTCAAGATCCTTTCATTTCGACATGCCTGGACACACTGTTTGAAAGACTGGAGATCAAAGGAAGTAGGAAATACAGACAGAGGGAGACAGTTCCAGAGTTGACCTGTTGCTTAAACTATGGACTGGAAGTAACAGTTGATTCTTGCATTAGAGAGCTGAAGAGAAAAGGGACGAGAGTTTGTTGCTAGACGAGTGCACGCGCCCGTTGTAGACGTGGAGGGATGCAATCAGACAGTTCAGAGAAGCAGTGATCATTGAAGTAGCGATAGAAAAGAGATCTACATGCAACAGTACGGTGAAGAGAAAGAGGTTCAATACAGCCAGTAAGAGGAGGAGAGTTAATGAGACAAAAAGTCTTTGACTCCACCCTATTGAGAAGAGCTGTACGTGAGAGATGTGCTCTACACAGGGGCAAAGAAAAACCCGTGTATAAAGTCAGCAACTGTGCAGGGGTAAAGAAGGTACAGAGTCGGCTTAGCACACCTAATCTCTTGGAAGCAGATTTTACAGATGTAATATGATTTTTCCAAGATAAGTCCTGAGAGAATGAAACCCCAAGTATGTTGAACGGTGATGTAGGATTGAGCTGGATATTGTTAACCCTTAAGCTTAGGTTACACATTCGCAGATGAATCGCCTGATGAAGCTGGAGGACAGGTCCGCCATCATCCATGGAGATCCCTGAGCCCTGTATAGAAGCCAGCCTGACGTCTGGCTGCATCCTTGGCCATCCTGCATTATCAAGCCAGAACGGGTAAAAAAAAATGAGCAGTGTTCACTTTTTCGTCCCGGATCTCTCAGAAGAAAACGATCCTTGTTGATGCTGGTAGCTGCCGGGAGTTGGCGGGAGCCTCCATGAAACCACAGAAATTGTCCGTGTGCTCTGTGTAGAGACCGGGGTCATCCGGGAGTTGTAATTTCATTCATCAACTTCTCAAATTCGCCATACAGTGGTCTTCTGAGAAGCCAAGGTTTAACCCATAGGCGTTTCCTTTTTTGTCTTCTTTTTCTTTTTTGTTCTTCTTGGCTCTGTGTTAACACAATCACTTTCGCTGCCAGTAGGTCCATTTCAGCTGTAGCCAAATGCAGTTGTAGTAATTCAGCATGCTCTGAAGAAATATACATGTTGGCTGTTGATGTTCACTCTCCAAAGTAAGTAACAGAATGAGGAACAGCTTCTATGGCATTCATTTATATGCATCGTGAGGCAGCACTGACTATGGTCCAGTGACAATCGGAAAGGACCGCCTGGAGATCGTCTAGGTCCTTCAAGGCACCATGTAAATCTGTCTTCTTTTGTATGTTTTGGTTTTAGGCCAGTGCCATCCACACAAACACCGGAAACATCTCCCGCAAGGACCAGCAAGCGACCAGCTAGGTCTGCGGGAAGAGACCCTAATTTTCCTTTTGCCTGCCGTGCTCAGACTGGCTTCGATGACGTCACAGCGTCTTGATACGCCGGATCACCCCCGATGGCCGAAATTTCTTGTCTGGCTTCATCCGCCAATTCATCCGTGAATGTGTGCCAGAGGCTTTAGTCACCGGGGGTTTCCGGCCGTCGCCCACTCCTTATGGGGGATTTCCAAAATTTTGGCAAAAATAGCCTTACTTCAAACCCTAATTTCTGCCAAACTATTATAGCTGGGGAAAAAATTAAGTATACTTAAGACTCAACAACTCTTCCTTTTTCAAATGAAAGTATCCTGAGGTCTCCAGGTAGTCCCATCGATGAGTAAGGTTAAGTTAAAGATGACTGGTTTTCCATGTTTTGGCGGCTAATCCGGTTATGCGCCATTGCCAGTGGCCTTGGACACGTTGGCTAGTATTGGCACCACTGACCTGTGTGGTGATTGTAACACTGCCGGGCCTCTCGGAATATTCCATTCATTTTTTCGACTTTTCTTTATTCACCGTCGTAAGAACGAATCCTCATCCCATCCATGTGGCTCCCCATATGGTTTTCTGCCTGTTTTATAATGCCACTATGCCCCGTTGATGTATGGGAAAAGAATAGCACTTTATTTTTATTACTCACAATTGCATCAACTATAATAATTTACATTTACTACAGAACTTTTATTTGTACTTGACATCACGATTACGGGTAATTGCACTTTGAGAAGTAAATGCTCTGACTGTTTCACGCAGTATGGTTGAGTATGAGGTAATTACTTGTACAGAAAGTGTGACTAATATGTACTAATCAGCGGCAATATGAAAATATTACTAATGTTATACACAACTTATATTTTTTGTAGTTCACATCACAGATATGCTAATGCTCACATATTCGACATTATTTTCTGAGTAATGAGGGAAAAAATTTTGTTAAAGCCAGCCAAGTCATTTTCTTACTCTCCCACACACTTTTGGTTTTCTTTCATTGTACTAGAGATGGTTACTCAAGGTATTTCCAATCACTGTTTCACAAATAACCATAAACAGTAACACTTATTGCAGTGCACTTGTAAAACTTATTATAAAACACTATATTTCATAGCACTTACTAGATATAGCCTAACTTGTAATATCTTACATTTCACTTATGTATAAAAAAAAAAAAACACGTACATAACTGTACACCATTTACAGTTTCCCACACACTTGCTTAGTCACTGAGCCCTTTCCCCAGCACTAAAGTCAGAACTTTCGCAAGGGTTGATGAGGCTATCAGCCCTTCACGCAGTGTTAAGGAATCGTATGATAACAAAAAAGAAAACATAGCTCCTCACGCCACCAATGCCATGTACAGACTGAACTGTGCATCCCGCAGGGTACCTGTGCGTCCTACCTACCCGGTAGGTATCATAGAAAATGGTCCCCCACTCAAATGGTGGCGGGAAGGTGAGTGCAGTATATCAAGTCAACCAGCGGCGCTCCGTGACCTGAATCCTAACATCCATAAACGTTAGCCGGAGGTTAAGGGTTAAACATTAGTGGGTACTCTTGTGGAAGATTTTTTGGGGTGTACAGGTGTAAGAACTGAGTCTTTGATGCATTAAAAACAATGTTACTTTTACCCCAATCAGAGATATGGGCCAAGTCAGACATTAGGTGTGCCATAGCCTCATCCCTTGTTTGTTGAAGTAACTGCTGAGATGGACGTTGCAGGAACCGAACGGAAGGGTGAAGGGTGGAATCATCAGCATATGAGTGGATAGGGTTAGATGTACAGCTTAGAAGATTATTGATGAATAAAAGGAAGTGAGTTGGTAATAGGACAGAGCCCTGAGGAACACCACTGTCGATAGATCTAGGAGAGGAACAGTGGCCGTTTACAAAATTATCTATAGAATGACCAGAAAGGCAGCTATAGATGAAGGCACAGATAGAAGGATAAACTGTAAGAGGGTAGTTTGGAAATTAAAGATTTATGCCAGACTTGATCGAAAGCCTTTGAGATGTCATGTGTAATGGCAAAGCTTTCACAGAGCCCTGGAAGGAGGATGACCGGGAGTCTGAAAGATATGTGAGAAACCCATACTGACGATCAGAAAGAAGGCTGTGATAGGAAAGATGCTTTAAAATTTTACCATTAAGAATAGACTCAAAAACTTTTGAGACAAAGGATATTAAAGCAATTTCACGATAGTTAGAGGGTTGGGAATGGTCACCCTTCTTTGGGACTGGCTGATTGAGAGCAAACTTCCAGCAAAAAAGAATAGTACAAATTGATAGACAAAGGGAAAATACTTTATCTAGGCATGGTGAAAGCACAGAAATACAGTTCTTGAGAACAACAGGAGGGACCCCATCAGGCCCATATGCCTTGTTAGTACTGAGGCCAGTGATGGCAGAATATAAATCAGCTGAAGAAATATTAATGTCAGCCATGAGGAAGTCAGAGGTGGGAAGCGATGGAGGAACGGCACCGGAATCGTCTAAGGTGGATTTCGAGGAGAAAGTCTGAGCAAAGAGATCTGCTTTATAAGTAGAATCAACAGTTACAGAGCCATCAGAGTAGAAAAGAGGAGGGAAGGATGATGAGATAAAGTTGTTAGAAAGGTTTTAGGCAAGGTGCCAGAAGGAGCGGGAAGCATTTGAGTTGAAAAGCTGAGAGCATTTAGTACGGATGAAATTACTTTTATCAGTGCAAAGAACAGACTTAGCATGACTCCGGGCTGAAACATAAAAAAATGTGATTCAGCGGTGGGTTGGCTTCGGTACTTTTCATAGGTCTTCTCCTTGCTGTTGACAGCATTAGAACAAGCATGATTAAACCAAGGTGTTTTTGCATCAGTCAAAGGATATGAGAAAGGAATGTATGTATCCATGCCCGAGAGAATAACCTCTGTAATGCATGAGGCTTATTCAGATGGTTCGCGGCCATGGAATCAATAATCATTCCAGGGAAAATCAAAGAAGTACTGCCGGAGGGCCTCCCAGTCAGTAGCTCCAAAGTATCACAACCAACGTATCTTTGGCGGGTCCATAGGCTGTTCTGGAGTGATAGGACAGGTTAAGGCAATAAGGTTGTGATCAGAGGAGCCCAACAGAGAGGAAAGATTAACAGTGTAAGCAGAAGCATTAGTTGTAAGGAAGAGGTCAAATATGTTGGAACTCTCTCTATGGTGCTCAACTGTATAAGCTGCACTAAGTCATTAAGGACAGAAAAGATATAGGTTTGTTCACCAGGTGGATCAGTGAATGGAAAGGAGAGCCAAATGTGATGGTAAACATGTAAATCTCCTAGAATAGAGATTTAAGAGAAAGGAGAAACGGACGTGTTCCATCGTAGAAGTAAGATAGTCGAAAAATTTTTCATAGTCAGTAGAATTAGGGGATAAGTAAACAGCACAGATACATTTAGTCAAAGAACGACAGGAAAGCCGAAGCCATAGACTAGAGAATTCAGAAGAATCAAGTTCAGGAACACGAGAGGAAGATAAGTCGTTGCATACATATACACAACAGCCACCTTTGGCTTTGAAATGAGTATAGAAAAAGCAGGAGGGTACAGGAAAGGGACTGTTATTAGTTGCCTCAGACAGCAGAGTCTCATGGTCATATGGTATTGTTTATGACAATGAATATGTTGTGTAAATGAAGATGGTCATGTGGTGGTGATGATTTTGACTATATGAAGACGTTAATGACTATATGTGTTGTTAATTTCTGTGAGGTGGTGATCATGACCATGTACTGATGGTTATGGTCGTTTGACTGTTTCTGTACAAGTGGCAGTACTTGTAAACTTGTGGTGGTGTTTGTGATCATGAGGTGAGGTTTATAATCATCCATGTGGTAATGCTTATGATAATAATCATGGCCATTCACTGGTGTATACAACAGTTTGGCGGTATCTATGACCATGTGGTGCTGTTCATGACCAGGAGATGGTAATTATGACTATGCCAACGTGATAATGCTGATAACCATATGGTGGTGTTTATGACCAAGTTTGTGACTATGATGTACTGTTTATTGCCTAAAGGTAGTGTTTGTTGCGATGACCAAGTGATATTGTGTGACCATGTGATGGTGTTCATGACCATGGCCATGTTGTGATGTTTATACAATTTCCTGGTGCTTTATGACCACGTGGTCGAGTTTATGCAATGAGGTGATGTTTTACGACCATCAGGCGGTAGTAATGACCGTGTGGTTGTTTATATGAGCATTGTGTGGCGTCTTATAACCACGTTGTGGTGTTTATGAACAAGACCATGTGGTGGGGGTATTATGACCATATAGGTTGTTTATGACCATGTGGTGTTGCTTTTGACCATGTGGTGGGATTAATAAACGTGTGGTTGTCGATTCTGACCATTTGGTGGTGTTTATGGTCTTTCTTGTGCCGGTGTTGTGTTAAAGTGTGTGTGTGTGTGTGTGTGTGTGTGTGTGTGTGTGTGTGTGTATGTGTGTTTCATGATGTAACGATGTCCACAAAAATGTATCGCCATGACGGCACTTTCTACGCATTGGTCACTCTCAAGATAAAAAAAAAAAAAAAAAGGGTGAAGGTTATGGTGACCTGCGTCGTCCTCTCTAACACACAGTCTAGGATTCAAAATCAGCAGCAACACATCAACATAATATTTTTTAAACTGTTGTGTATTATCAGGTTGCTGATGTATTCTTATTTTACTTATAAATTATAAATAAAACAGGCTTTTTATTCCTCGTATTTGAACAGTGTATGTGCAGAAGAGGGGCGCTTTCACTTGGTGCCTCCACACCTGGCGACTACAGTGCCTGGTTACTTAAACATCCCTCATTCTCCCCATCCCACTTCATCTCCAGAGCAGGGAGATTGTGGAATGCAAAATCACTAATTTAACCTGTGATCAACTGAGTTAACGTCCATTTGACCCTGCAGCAACAATAACACCAATATTAAATCGAAAATAAGTTTTTAGAGTCAGATGATGGCAGGAAATTTTATATATATATATATATATATATATATATATATATATATATATATATATATATATATATATATATATATATATATATATATTGTTACATAGCCTATGATTTCATCATCCTTTGTATAATTCTAACATACAGTATGCTGCATGTTTGATCACGATTCGCCTCGTGGCTTCCATAGTGACCAGGCTTGCGTGTTCTACCTCACTCCCCCTTCTCCCCCTTATAGTAGAGTAAGTCGTTCTTTCTGTTGTTCAGAGCAGGACTGTCAACTCTTCCTCCCTTGTGCCTTCATTTCCGCGTCCTTCTTGCAAGTTGAATCAAGCTCTGCCGGCCCCTATATAATGAGCTCAGTCTCTGCATCAATGGCCACTTAGATCTACTCCTCATTTGGTTCACATCTCTGTCCTCCCCTGTATAGTGTATTATCTTTGTGAGTGCTCAGGAAGTCTCCAACCATCTAGCTGCTGTATAATTTGAGTATAAGTGTTGTTACCATTTTTCTTGTACTGTATGGCCTAAGGTGTTAATTCGTGGGCCTGGTGAGGTTTTTGTGATTCATGTGGAGTTTTTGATGTCAGCCATTATTAATAATATTTTGTATCTGTAATAATATATCTTGCATTAACTAAGCATTATCCGGTTTTCTCATTTTATCAGGGCTGACTTAGATAAATTTACTCTTGCTAATTTCGTGTTAATAGAGGCTATTGCAGTTAACCATATATTTAACCTGTTTTTGCCATTACATTATCCTTATGAGTCCTGAATGTTAAGCTTGTTGCTCAACAATTGGGAATTGCTGTTCACTCTCATCATTCTAAAGATCAAATTGTTAACATGATTAATAAAAGCTTGTTTGATGTAACTCCTCCAGATGACCAAACGCAGATTGAAATAGCTAAGTTACAGCTAGCCCTGCAGGAGGCTTGTGCAAAGGAGGCTGAATTTCAGGCACGTGCTAAGGAGGCTGAGTCTCAGGCTCGTATTCAGGAGGCACAGGCACAGGTTGAGTCTCAGGCTCGTATTCTGGAGGCACAGGCACAGGCTGAGTCTCAAGCTCGTATTCAGGAGGTACAGGCACAGGCTGAGTCTCAGGCTCGTATTCAGGAGGCACAAATTGAACTTGCTAGGATTCAGGCAGACCATGAGTATCGCATGAAACAAGGTGGAACTGGATCATCTAGCTCTGATGATTTTGATGTGGCTAAAAATGTTAAACTTGTCCCTCCTTTTAATGAATCTGATTTAACAAAGTATTTTCAGTTGTTTGAGAGGGTAGCTACAGGTTTTAATTGGCCCAAAAAGTATTGGCCAGTACTCCTTCAGAATGTTCTCACCGGTAAAGCTCAAGTAACTTATGCATCTTTGCCCGAGGATCAATCTGATAATTATGATGTAGTTAAGAGCTTGATTCTTAAGGCCTATGAGCTTGTTCCTGAAGCCTATAGAGTAAAATTTAGGACAACTTATAAGCAAGCTAAGCAATCCTATGTTGAGAATACAAAAATCAAAGATCTGTTAGAGCAGTGGTTAAATTCTAAGAATGTAAATTCTGATTTTGATAAATTTAAGCAGATGATTTTGCTGGAGGACTTCAAAAGGTATATTAATAAAGATGTAAGCCTATATTTTGATGAGAAAAGAATAGATAATTTGTTTGATGCTGCAGTTTTAGCTGATGAATATGTTCTCAATCACAAGAGATATTCTAAAGAAAAAAGGAAAGCTGAGAGTAAGTACGTTGCCTCTACTCAGAGTACAGGTAACAGGAAAGAGAATAAAGATGATGTTTCTCAGGAAGTAAATACCAGCTCCACCTTTAGATTTCAGAAAATTAAATGTACATATTGTAGTAAGCTTGGTCATACTACGGAGAAATGTTTCAGGAGACAGCGTGATGTGAACAAAAAGGAGTCTTTAAATATTCAGTCAATTGGTCTAGTGTCCACCCTTGAGAGTTCCAAAAATTCTTTAACCGAGTTAACTGAACCTGCTTTGAGGGGTAAATCAAATTCTCATGATGAAGCTCCTCTTTTGAGCAGTAACGTGGGTGACACTCTCAAGAGTTCATGTGCTAATTTCCTGTCTGATGGTTTTGTCAGTCCTCTGGACAGTAATGACAGGAAATCAGTTCAAATATATCGTGATACAGGTGCTTGCCAATCCCTTATGCTGACCAGTGTTCTAGGCTCTAATGTTAATTCCTCTGATGAAACTGTAATCTTACAAGGTGTAGGGAATAATTACTTCTCTGTCCTTCTGTGCAGAGTGAATTTAGAGTCTGGTTTTCTTAATGGTTCCGTTATGGTTGGGTTGGTTGAGACACTCTCAATGTCAGGTGTAACTTTCTTACTTGGAAATGATATTGGTGGAAGTCAAGTGTGTCCAGCTCCTCAGTTGTCTAGTGAACCAGTGACTGCAACCCAGGATTGTGATGTCCCTGATGTGTTCTCTGCATGTGCTGTCACTAGGGCTAACTCTAAAGTTACTGGTGACTTAGAGGATAATGATGATGATGATGTTATCCTAGCTGACACTTTTCTTGCTAATTTGGACCACTCACCAGATGAGGCAGTACCCCGTAGTGTTGATAATTTGTCTCGTCAAGAGTTGGTTGAGTTGCAGGTTGCTGACCCTGAGTTGAAAGGTCTAGCTAACTCTGCTTGCAGTGAGGAAGAGTCAACTGGTGCTTCTACTTGTTATTATATAAAGTAAGGAGTACTTATGAGAAAGTGGAGACCCCCAACAGCATCAGCCGACTGTGAATGGGAGGTTTTATATCAAGTTGTCATCCCTCGTGTTTGTAGGCAGGATATCATTAGAGTGGCTCATGATTCCAGTTTGGCAGGACACCTTGGAGTGAGGAAGACTGTGGCAAGCATTTTGAAACACTTCTACTGGCCAGGTATCTTCAGAGATGTTTCTTGGTATTGTAAGTCTTGTCACACCTGTCAAGTTGTGGGGAAGTGTAATCAGACCGAAAAGGTTGCACCTCTAGTTCCCATTCCTCCTTCTGAGGCGCCATTCACCCGTGTGTTGGTGGATATTGTGGGCCATCTTCCTAAGACTTCAGGATTTTCTTATGTGTTGACCCTGATTGATATGGCTACTCGTTATCCTGAAGCCATTCCACTTAGAAATATCTCAGCAAAGAACGTGGTTAAGGAAATGCTAGGGTTCTTCACAAAGTTTGGTCTGCCCAAGGAGGTACAGTCAGACCGGGGAAGTAATTTCATGTCAAATGTTTTCAAGCAGTCTCTGAAAGAGTTGGGCATCACCCAGATCACGTCTTCAGCTTACCATCCCCAGACCCAAGGAGCGTTGGAGAGATATCATTAAACCCTCAAATCGATGCTGAAGAAATACTGTTTGGAACATCAGAAAGATTGGGATAAAGGTCTTCCATTCGTTGTATTTGCCGCAAGAGAATCTCCAAATGAATCACTGGGCTTCTCATCCTTTGAACTACTGTTTGGCCATGAAGTAAGAGGAACCCTTAAGCTACTCAAGGAATGCTGGCTATCGGAGGAAGATGATGTCAACCTGCTAGAGTATGTGCTGAAGTTCAAAGAACGGCTGTCCACTGCTTTACAGCTGGCGAGAGAGAATTTAGGAGCTGCTCAGGAGAAGATGAAGACTTGGTATGATAAGAAGTCCAGGTTACGCCACTTTCCGCCAGGAGATCAAGTTTTGATTCTGTTACCAGTGCATGGGCAACCTCTTCAAGCCAAGTTTAGTGGTCCTTATTTCGTGGAGAAGAAACTCAGTGATGTCAACTATGTCATCGCCACACCAGATCGTAGAAAGAACAAGCAACTTTGTCACATCAACATGCTAAAGTTATATCACAGGCGGGACGAAAATAACCCAGTCTGCACTGTAGCTGTTCCACCCGAGTCTGCAAGTGAAGTTCTCCCATGCAGCATGAGCCTGAGTGATAGTTTGAGGAAGAATCCTGATATCATGAATGATCTCCAGACTAAGCTTTCTCATCTAGCTCCCGAGGAAAGGCAGGAGTTTTCGGCATTACTGCAGGAGTACCCGCAAGTGTTCCGTGACACTCCAGGAAGAACCACTGTGTTGATGCATGATGTCGATGTTGGAGACGTGTGAACCCAGTGAAAGTTCCTCTCATCCAGAAGGAGCTTGGCTACCTGTTGGACCACAAGATGATTGAGCCCTGTCAGAGCGAGTGGAGTTCTCCTGTCACTCTAGTCCCTAAGCCAGGTGGGTCACAGCGGCTTTGCATCGACTACAGACGTGTTAATCAGATAACCAAAACAGACACTTACCCTCTCCCTTGCGTGGAAGATTGCATAGACAAGATCGGAAAGACTAGGTACATAAGTAAGTTTGATTTGTTAAAGGGATACTGGCAGTACCCATGACTGAACGTGCTAGGGAGATCTCAATTTTTGTAACACTAGGAAACACTTTTGCATGTTCTGTAATGCCATATGATATGAAGAATGCACCAGCCACTTTTCAGAAGCTCATGAATGTTGTAACAGAGGGTTTGGCAGGGTGTGTTGTTTATATTGATGATGTATGAATCTTCAGTGACAACTGGAAAGATCACCTATGCCATGTCAGTAAATTTCTTGAGCGTTTGGTTCAGGCTATTCTTGTAGCTAATTTATCAAAGTGTGAGTTTGGTCAAGCTAAAGTTCAGTACCTTGGGTACGTAATTGGTGATGGACACGTTGCACCACCAGGAGCTAAGGGTCAGGTTATAAGTGATCTTCCCAGACCTAAAAGTAGGAAACAGCTACATAGATTTTTGGGAATGGTAGGTTATTACAGGAGATTTGTTCTTAACTTTTGAATTCTTGTATCACCACTTACAGACCTACTGAAAAAGGGAGTTAAATTTGTCTGGACCGAGAACTGTGAATCCTCTTTCAGCAAACATAAAGCTATCCTATTAAGTCAGCCAGTGCTCGCTAATCCAAATTTTGCTAAGCCTTTTAAGATGGCTGTTGACGGAAGTGATACAGGAGCTTGGGCTATTTTGCTGCAAGAGAATGGTCAGGGTATTGAACACCCTGTATCTTATTACAGTAAAGAAGTTCACTCCACCTCAAAAGAACTACTCAACTATTGAGAAAGAGCTTTTGGCCTTGATTTTGGGTTTACAGCATTTTTCATTTTATTTGTGTTCTGGTTTTGACCCAATAGTCATTTATACCTATCAAAACGCACTGAAATTCCTTAGCAAGTTTAAAGATAAAAATCAGAGATTGACAAGATGGAGTCTACTTCTTCAGGAGTATTCATTAGACATACAACATGTCAAGGGGAAAGAAAATGTTATTGCAGATTGCTTATCTAGACTTTAGACAGATTGTTTTAGAGTAATAAGAAATTTCCCTTGAAATTTCTTTTTCTTTGTGGGGAGGTGTTACATAGCCTATGATTTCATCATCCTTTGTATAATTCTAACGTACAGTATGCTGCATGTTTGATCACGATTCGCCTCGTGGCTTCCATAGTGACCAGGCTTGCGTGTTCCCCCCCTTCTCCCCCTTATAGTAGAGTAAGTCGTTCTTCCTGTTGTTCAGAGCAGGACTGTCAACTCTTCCTCCCCTGTGCCTTCATTTCCGCGTCCTTCTTGCAAGTTGAATCAAGCTCTGCCGGCCCCTATATAATGAGCTCAGTCTCTGCATTAATGGCCACTTAGATCTACTCCTCATTTGGTTCACATCTCTGTCCTCCCCTGTATAGTGTATTATCTTTGTGAGTGCTCAGGAAGTCTCCAACCATCTAGCTGCTGTATAATTTGAGTATAAGTGTTGTTACCATTTTTCTTGTACTGTATGGCCTAAGGTGTTAACTCGTGGGCCTGGTGAGGTTTTTGTGATTCATGTGGAGTTTTTGATGTCAGCCATTATTAATAATATTTTGTATCTGTAATAATATATCTTGCATTAACTAAGCATTATCCGGTTTTCTCATTTTATCAGGGCTGACTTAGATAAATTTACTCTTGCTAATTTCGTGTTAATAGAGGCTATTGCAGTTAATCATATATTTAACCTGTTTTTGCCATTACATTATCCTTATGAGTCCTGAATGTTTAGTTGTTAGTTTGAGCATTAAAGTTTAATTGGTAATTTTACCTAACTCTTTTGTTTTGAACCAGGAACTTTGCGGGACAGTAGTGATTTTAGTATTCTCAATTGAACTGTTCATTATCTCTCTCTGTTCCGTAACAATATAAATATATATATATATATATATATATATATAAATATATATATATATATATATATATATATATATATATATATATATATATATATATATATATATATATATATATATATATATATATATATATATATATATATATATATATATATATATGTGTGTGTGTGTGTGTGTGTGTGTGTGTGTGGTAATCAAGGCACATGTATATTATCTGTGTGTGTGTATCATATCTAGCTAATGTATGAAGGATTAGATAGAGTAATAGGAAGTTAGATTTACGAACTAGAGTATTAAGCCAGGATTGCAGAGGTTTTTATTAGCATTTTTTGCTGATTTTGGCTCTCCAAGTGAATATATAACAGGATTTTCTAGTGGTAATCAAGGCACATTTCTATTATCTATGTGTGTGTACCATATTCAGCTAATGTTAGAAGGATTAGGTAGAAAAATAGGATGATAATTTTACAGACTAGATTATTATGCCAGGATTGTACAAATTTCTATATAATTTTTTTGGTTCCATTGTCTTTTCAACCCCTACCAGAATTACGAGTTTTTGATCCATTTTATTGGTGTTTTAGAAAATTCTAGGACGCTTCTTTTCTGTGGCATTTTTGTGGCAAGTTATTTTTATTTAACTCCTGAAGGTTAGGCTAGGTTAGGTTCGAGTAAAATAAAGATAATTTGCGACGGGGATGCCATGGAAGAGGGGTGTCTTGGAATTGTCTAAAATACCGAAAAAAAATGATTTTTATTGAGAAGTATATGAGGGAGCGGGGAGTGAGTTGGGGGGGAGTGTAGTCATATGGTGGGTGACAGAGCGATTTGGAGGCGTTTTGTCTGCGGCCACCCTTTGCGGGATTAGGGCGTCGGGCTGTAGATAGATAGATTATTTTCTTCCTGATTCCTGGGTTTTACATAAATATATATAATTATTTCTTACTGTCTTATTGCTTTTCATTCCTTTACAGGTGGCTTTAAATTGAGTGACAAGCCAAATGGTTTCCTGTAAGCCAAGAAACCATTTACAACGCTGGGTGGTAACCATATAACCAAACCATACGTGCTCTCTACTTGTCAACAAGTGGGTTGGTGGAGGGTTAGTGCCCCTCCCCGTAAAACAACTAACTCAAAGACAAATGGCCACCCCTTATGGGATTACGGCGTCTGGCAATATATATATATATATATATATATATATATATATATATATATATATATATATATATATATATATATATTGAATGGTAGGTGGGAGCGCTCACCATCCACTCGATGTAGTGCTGCTCTCGGGTGTCTGCCCTTTCCACTCCTCCATCCTCCTTTCCTTCTATCCTCTTCTGTCTTTCTCTCTTTCATTCTTTCCTCGTCCTTCTGCCTACGGATGACTTTACACTCCTTCTTCTGTCTTTCTTTCCTAAATTCTTTCCTCTTCCTTTTGCCTGTGGGTGACTCTACACTGAGTGACAAGCGAAATGGTTTCCTGTACACCAGGAAACCATTTACTAAGCTGTGGTAAAAATATAATAAAATTTTGGCGCCTGGTGGTTTAGTGAGTAATTAACGCGCTCCAATCGGGTTGAGCCGGTGAAGGTTTATATCCAATGGCGGTTGGGATTTATTGCTCAGGTAATGCCACTCAGGGATGAGTGAGGCTGGTCACTTTCATCTTAAATGTCAGGACCAACTTGCCTAACCCCGGGCTCCTACGCTCCCCATGGGGAAAAGTAGGACTGGATGATATATATATATATATATATATATATATATATATATATATATATATATATATATATATATATATATATATATATATATATATAATATCTCTTGAGAATATCTACCAATGAAAGACGTACTGGATGTTAAAAAACTTTTGGCAAAGAGTTGCTTTCACTGAGGAATGATACCGTGTCTGGCCCTTGCAAGATATCCTGCAATCGAAAAATCCTGCTCCTGGAAACGCCTTAAGTTTAGAAGCAAGGTTATCGCTATATATATATTACACGAAATCACTCATTTAGAAAGTGATGTACATGATCTTGTACAAAACTCAGTAATCACTAATTTTAGATTATTTCTCTAAAACATAATTGTAATCTGAACATATGTCTTATAAACAGAGGTTACAGAATGTCTATCTGTCCATTGTCAGACTCCTTAATCCCATAACGGGTGGTCACAAACAAATGGCCTCCATGTCGCTATGTCCCCCGCCATTTCACTGCCCTCCCCCCGAGCGTACATCCACCTCATTCATATATCTCCTCACGCAATCCCTTCTTCTCATCCTCAGCCACCCTCTCCCTCTTCCCCATCCCTCCACCTCGCTCAAATACACCCTCCTCGTTAGTCTCTCACTCTCCATCCTCTCCACATGATTAAACCACCTCAGTGTATTTCTCCTAAAGCTTTCTATCACATCCACTTCTATACCACAACGCTCCTTCACCTTCTCATTTGTCAGTCTGTCTCCCCAGGTAACGCCACATGCTCCTCTCAAATAACTCATTTCCGCTGCTCTCACTCTTCACTTGTGTCCTTCCAATAAGGTCCAAGCTTCGCTTCGATATGTTAGAGTTGGTATCACAATACTGTCATGCAGTGACTTTTACTTCCAGGCTCACTTCCCTATTTCTTATCATTACTGTCAGAGAAACTATAACCTTTCTTCCCTATTGTACCCTTTCAAGTACTTCATCCCTTCAACTTCCAACCTTACTCTTAACAACCAACGTACTTAAATGTGCTCACATTTTCAGTTTCCTCATCATCAAACTTTGCTGTACATTGAGCGACTTCATTTCTCTCGAAGGCCATGACTTTACTCTTCCCTACATTCATCTATAAATTCCGTTTCTTACACACTCTCCCAAACCTTTTCACTAAGCCTTGCAGTTCCTCTTTGTCTTCACTTGAGAGTACAGTATCATCTGCGAATAACAGTGCAGAAAGTTTCGAAACGTTGTCTTCTCTCATTTGGGCTGCTCCAACATCCACTGCCTTACCTTGCATCTCTTTTATAACCTCATCCATATACTGACTGAACAACCATGGAGACTCGACACATCCCTCTTTCAATCCAACTTCAGATCGAAAAATTCACTTTGTTCGCCATCCACACACACTGCAGCCTTAGTACCCTCACACATACTCTTCACGGCATTCGGTAGCACCAGACGAGCAGGGCAGTACGCCCAAGGTGGATGGAAAGCTGATGACACGGAGAGCTGGTGCTCCCGTTTCATCAGCCCTCGGGACTAGGTCCCGACCATCCCCCTTTGCTGAACTTTTTCAGTGTCTCAGTAACACAGAGAGTAGGCCAGCATGCTCTCCAATACAAGTTTCACTAAGAACACCAAACTACATGCACAGTACACACTACACTTCCTTTTCCAAAATTTAAAAAAATCATGGCAGCGCAACTTCATTTCTCTCGAAGGCCATGACTTTACTCTTCCCTACATTCATTTATAGATTCCATTTCTTACACACTCTCCCAAACCTATTCACGTGGCCTCGGAGTCCATCGACGGGGAGGGACCATAAATGGCCTCAGCTTCCGCCCCTCTCCTGGTGATGACTCGAGCTGCCTGGAACCACTGTCTGACTCTCTTCTACTTAATTTCTGCAACATTTGCAGCCTTTCCTCTAACTTTTGCTTTGTTGAGCACCACCTCTCCTTCTCTAAACCTCACCTTTTTCTAACTGAGACTCAGCTGTCTGAGGCAACTGACAGCAGATCCTTTTCTGTTTCCTCCTACTTTCTCTATACTCATTTCAAAGCCTAAGGTGGCTGTTACCGGTATGTATATATACGCAACAACTTATCTTGCTCTCATATTCCTGAACTTGATTCTTCTGAATTCTCTATACTCTGGCTTTGGCTTTCCTGTCATTCTCTGACTAATTATATCTGCGCTGTTTACTTATCTCCTAATTCTACTGACTGTCAAAAATTCTTTGACTATCTTACTTTTACGATGGAGCACATTCTATCCATTTCTCCTTTCTCTGAAATCTCCATTCTAGGAGATTTCAATGTTCACCACAACCATTGGCTCTCCTCTCTTTTCACTGATCTACCTGGTGAACAAGCCTACACCTTTTCTATCCTTAACCCGTACAATCCCGCCGTCGGCATGGTGCTGACGGTACAAACGTCTCGAGTAATCCCAGTGACGTGATGGTGCTGACAGCAAAATTTGAGCGCTGTCGCACGTCTCTAACTGCTTCAGTCTAGCTAATTTTTTGCTAAGGAGTAGCTTAATGTATTGGCAACATTGTGCACAAGCACTTGTAGCACTGAGTTTGGTTCTGCATGGTTGGGCAACATCAGTGTGCCACTGTCCATCACAGAGTTAGAATGTCTCGGAAGTCACGCCATTTTTCCGCCTCATTGGGCTGAAGGAGGTAGTTGAAACTGTCACATGGACCCTCTGTCCCTTCATTTAGTGATTCTATAGAAGAGGAAAACCTGGACGACTCTTCTGGGGAGGAATATGAGCCAGTGGATAAGGATATTAAGAATGGGGATTCCCCCATTCCCCTCCCCCATTCTCTCTCATCCCTCCCAGCTGGGTGGGAAAACATAGCTCACAGCTTGGGAAACTGGGCTAGAAACACGATGGACGGCCATCCTGCACTTATTTCTCCTATAAGGAGTACTTTTTTTTCCTTCATTTATATGTCCTTTTGGATTGTTTTATGCAATAAATTTTTTTCCCACTTTTGGTCTTGGATTGGGTGGGTATAAAATTGCAAAAATGCCTGGGATGGTAGGGGTTAATGACCTAGAGCAGCTTGTACAGCACCCTACCCGTATCCCTGACCGCCATGGAGAGAGCTCCAAGTTATTTGACCTCTTCCTTACAACTAATCCTTCTGCTTACACTGTTAATCTTTTCTCTCTTTTGGGCTTCTCCGATCACAACCTTATTACCTTAACCTGTCCTATTACTCCAGTATGGCCTGTGGACCCTCCAAAGAAGTGTCGCCTGTGGCACTTTGGAGCTGTGGATTGAGAGGTGCTCAGGCAGTACTTCTTTGATTGTCCCTGGAATGATTATTGCTTCCATGGCCGGGAGCCATTTGAGTGTGCCTTGCGCATTACGGAGGTTCTCTCGGGCATGGAAGCATACATCCCTTTCTCATATCCTCTAAGTACAGCGAGAAAGCCTTGGTTTAATCACGCTTGTTCTAATGCTGTCTGCAACAAGGAGGGCCTATAAAAGGTATCGGAGCCAATGCACTCCTGAATCATATCTTTTATACGTTTCTGCTCGGAATCGTGCTAAGTCTGTTCTTCGTTCTGATAAAAAATATTTCATCCATACCAAATGCTCTCAACTCTCCAACTCGAATTCTTCCCGCTCCTTCTGGCACCTTGCCAAAAACCTTTCTGACAACTTTACCTCATCACCTCCTCTTTTCTACTCTGATGGCTCAGTAACTATTTCTTCTACTGATAAAACAGATCTCTTCGCTCAGACTTTCTCCTCCAATTCCACCTTAGATGATTCCAGTGCTGTTCCTCCATAACTTCTCCCCTCTGACTTCCTTATGGCTGACATTAAAATTTCTACAGCTGATGTATTTTCTGCCATCACAGGCCTCAATACTAATAAGGAATATGGGCCTGATGGAGTCCTGCCTGTTGTTCTCAAGAACTGTGCTTCTGTGCTTACACCCTGCCTAGGCAAACTCTATCGCCTTTGTCTATCAACTTGTTCCTTTCCTTCTTGCTGGAAGTTTGCTCTCCTTCAGCCAGTCCCAAAGAAGGGAGACCATTCCCAACCCTTTAACTATCGTCCAATTGCTTTAACATCCTGTATCTCAAAAGTTTTCGAGTCAATTCTTAATATGAAATTTTTAAACTATCTTTCCTATCACAACCTTCTTTCTGATCGTCAGTATGGGTTCCGTCAGGGACGCTCCACTGGCGATCTTCTCATCTACCTTTCAGACTCTTGGCCATCCTCCTTTCGGGACTTTGGCAAAAGCTTTGCCATTGCACTTGAAATCTCAAAGGCTTTCGATAGAGTCTGGCATAAATCTTTAATTTCCAAACTGCCCTCTCGCGGTTTCTATCCTGCTATCTGTGCCTTCGTCTCTAGCTTCCATTCTGGTCATTGTATAGCTGCTGTTGTAGACGACCATCTTTCTTCTAGATCTATCATCAGTGGTGTTCCTCAGGGCACTGTCCTATCACCAACTCTCTTCCTTTTATTCATCAACGACCTTCTCAGCTGTACATCTAACCCTATCCACTCATATGCTGATGACTTCACCTTTCCATTCAGTTCCCGCAGCGTCCATCTCAGGAGTTCAAAAACAAGGGAAGAGGTACTCTATCCACTCATACGCTGATGACTCCACCCTTCACCTTTCCATTCGGTTCCCACAACGCCCATCTTAGCAGTTACTTTAAAAAACAAGGGATGAGGCTATGGCACACCTAATGTCTGACTTGGCTCGTATCTCTGTCTGGGAAAAAATAATCCGGTTGTTTTTAATGCATCAAAGACTCACTTTTTACACCTATCAACCCGGCAAAATCTTTCATAGGTATACCCACTAATGTTTAATAATATTCAGTTTAATCCTGCATCATCCTTGGACATGCTTGGGGTTTCATTTACTCGGGACTTATCTTGGAAAGATCATAATACATCTCTTGTAAAATCTGCTTCCAAGAGATTAGGTGTGCTAAGCTGACTCCGATCCTTCTTTACCCCTGCACAATTGTTGGCTCTTTCCAGGGTTTTTATCCGCCCCTGTGTGGAGTACAACTCTCATGTGTGGGGAGGCTCCCCACATACAGCTCTTCTCAATAGGGTGGAGTCAAAGGCTTTTCGTCTCATTAACTCTCCTACTCTTACTGACTCCCTTCAACCTCTGTCTCTTCGTCGCACTATTGCATCTTTATCTCTCTCCTATCACTACTTCAATGGTCACTGCTCTTCTGAACTGTCTGCATGCATTCCTCCACCTCTACGACGGGGTTATAGCACCCGCCTAGCAGCAAACTCTTATCCCTTTTCTGTCCAACTCTCTAATGCAAGAGTTAACCGTTACCCCCAGTCCTTCCTGTATGCAACAGGTCAACTCTGGAACTGTCTCCCTTTGTCTGTATTTCCTGTTTCCTATGATTTCCAGTCTTTCAAAAGCAGCGTGTCCGGGCATCTCGAAATTATTGGATCTTGAATTTGGCTCTCTTGTATTTTGTTTTTCTCTTGAAGAGAACAATAATTGCGGGCTCGCGGCCTTTGGTTCCTTCTTCCTCGTATAAATATATATATATATATATATATATATATATATATATATATATATATATATATATATATCCTTAATATTTTCCACATTCCTTGTCTATCCACTCTGTCATATTCTTTCTCCATGTCCATGAAGGCCGCATACAACTTCTTAACTTTCTCTTGAAACTTTTCCACTAAAGCCCTTGGGATGAACATCTGACCTCCACAACCTGTTCCCATCCTCCCCATTCTTCTCCATCTGATTCCCCTGATATTTCCCTAACTCTGTCAATAAGTTACCTACCATATATTTGTCCTATTACACTAAGGAGACAAATGCCCCTATGATTACCACATGCTTCTGTTTCCCCTTTTCCTTTGCACAGGTTAATAAATATACCTGACTTCCAATCCTCAGGAACTCTTCCTTCCTCCCAGGCCAATCTGCACATCTTCTATATCCATTCTGCTATTATCTTTCCCCTATGCTTCATCATTTCACTACACTCTCCTTCAATTTCTGGGTCTTTGCCCATTCTGACTTTCTTATTTGCTTCTAATACTTCCATCCTACTGTTCTCCTTCTCCCTTCTCTCCTCCCTCCTTCTCCCAGCCATTCGCCAGCCACTTTTACGTGCATTATTTTTACCCTCTATGCTTAGCAGTTCCTTAAAGTGTTCTCTCCATCTGCTCACTTTTTCTCCCTTCCCCACTGTCAATCTACCATTTTTATCTTTCACTCCCCTACTAACTTCTTTATTACCCTGTCTAAGTCTCCTTCTACAACATTTTCTTACATTCCTTCCACTTTACACTAAGATTCCTTACAAATTCCTCAACCACTCTCTTCTTACATTCTCTTACTAATCTTTTCACCTCTCTCTTCCTCTCTACATATAACACTCCCTTCCGTCTTTCCACTTCCTCCATTTCTAGGCGTTCCATCCACTCATTATATGTTTTCTTCTTTTGCGCCACAGCTTGTCTCACCTCTTCATTCCACCATGCTGTTCCTTGCATCCCCTTTCGTCTTCTCTTAACCCTACACACCACCTCACATGCTGCATACATTTCTTCTTTGAATATCTTGTGCACACCTTCCACCTCCCCCATCTGCTCCAAAGCATTTTTACTCAATCACTCTTCCTCTTCTCTCTTATATTTTGCCTTTTTTCCGTACTCTTGCAACCTTTCTACTCTTCTTGTATGGACTACTTCCTTCTGCCCTTCCCTCCTTCTGTCCATCTATTGTATTTGTACTTTGACTTTCAAGCTGATCGGGTATGACTGGAGAAACCATCCCTTTGAGTTTCTGTACCTACTGGTATTTTCTCTTTGTTGATTTTGTTTTTGTCTGAGGATTTTTAATGAATTATTATATTTTTACAGTGTTTTCAGAAGAAACAGAGCAATGAAGATGTTTAGGATGGCAAATAGATGAGGAATTGGGTGTTGTTTCCCTTTATCATGGTAAAAATTGGAATGGTCCCTATTCCATAACCCCTGAGGGTCCAACATACGCTTGTAGTTCATTTACTGTCGGTCTTACGATGACCTAAGTAATCACATCCCTGAATGTACCGCATAAAGTCCTGCGACACTTTATATACAAATTCAAAGACCAGCACTTTACCTGGAGTGTAGACAGGGTTGTGGGCGTGAGTGTGGATGTGTGTGCCCTAGACCGTGACCGCCGCCCTTGTGCTATTGCGGACACTCGAACCTGACCCACTAACAGTGTCTTGCTGGTGCTATCTGGTAACGAGTCGTAGTAGGCTGTGCCATTTCATTAATGAGAATTACCTCCATTGCTAATCCTGACTGCGTTTGGGATTAGTAACATACGTTTATCTCAATGTTGTAAGTGTAGAGAAATAGACTATAATATGAAATAATATTATGCAGATATCATGCACATATTTATTGGAGTAGGCTATACTAAAAACTTCTAAGCCGCCATTATTCAAAGTGGGATTGTAATTATCTTATGTCGAAACAGTAGCCTCGGCAGACTAAGTCTGGCAACAAATGCAGGTGAAGGGTCATAATTGGGAGTCCAACCATAACCAAAGTATTTAGCTATAGTAAATGTGTATGAGTATAAGACGTCAGCTGGGACATATCATGGTTCTTGTGTTTGATATATATATATATATATATATATATATATATATATATATATATATATATATATATATATATATATATATATATCCCTTTCCTTGGGGGAAGCAGCCTAGGTATATATATAGATATATATCCAGGAAAATAAAAACTATTGTAACATGGATACCTAAACGCAACCAGTCGGAAAGGTTGGCCACCCTGCATCACCAACCTTCCGTACCACACACACACACACACACACACACACACACACACCTATTGTCGTCAGACCCAAGAAAACCCCTAAATATAATCATAAACCATTATAATTATCTAAGACTCATGTCACCGTTACCAGTTCGTGCTGACGATAGTACCAACTTCTTGTAGTGTGAAGCTGCAAATTATATCATGTATGAAGAAAATGAGAAATGCTCTTCGCATTATATTGCAATATAATGCAATATATCAAGAATAATAACCTCTCCTAGTGTGCAATGGAAGAGGTTGTGTTTATATAATAGGTGTAATGGCATTATGTTACCAGTCATTAGTCATACATATCTGGCAATTATAATTTGTCAGGATAAAATCCACAGTGTTAACTCGTAACAGAAAGAACGCATTGACTAAAAGGTACAATCATCCAGCCCTACATCCATACGACAAGCACTTTATCGCAGGTCGGCTGGTACCTGCGCAAAATTCGCATTTTATCCTCACTGATTACCATTTCCAAAGACTTTTCATAGATCGTAGATACTGTTACTTCATATTGGCAACACCAGTCTTAAATGCAAGGATGATTCCGTAATTGGCGAAGAACTTGTTGTGTCCTCACCTGGACACGGATGGCATCCGTTGTGTAGGAGTAATTTAGGATGCCAGCAGAGACAAATATGTTATTTAGGGGTGTGCGTTACCATTCACCTCGAAATAGTATGGATGTAAGGTTCTTAGACAGTTGAAATTATAGTAATAGTTTATTCTGACATTCATTGTTACTGCACAGCTTGTAATGCTACGACTGATACGTGAGGTAGAACTTTGAGATGCGAGCAACAATTGGGTTTTGTATAATTTTCCTGGATGAAAGGTATATAGGACTTGTTACAATTGTTGCATTACAAGCTGTGCAGTAACAATGATTATCAAAATAAAGTATATATTAGTATAGTTCCAGCTGTATATGAGCCATTTTATTTAACGATTCATGGAAGAAGACAAAGAAATGGGCTATTCATATGCAGATCAAAGGGCAAATACTGGATAGAAAAAAAAAAAAATTCTTACCACAGTTATCGCCCAGCACAGTCGTGTAACAGATGATGCTACTTCATACCCAATATGCACTAAATGGATACTGAAGGATTTCACAGCGCTCGAGGCTCGAGAGTGGAAGACACGAGGAAGCCTGGCACCTCCGTAGCACAAAGTTTTCTAGCCCCAGAACCTTAAATACAATAATATGTTTCCTCATAACATAGCCAACAATGAACAGAGAAAGTAGTGAATGTGGTACATGTAACAAGAGAGTTACAAGAAATGGAATATGGTGTGAAGTGTGCCAGTCATGGTTCCACCTAGGATGCCAAAAGGTAAACAAAGATCTGTTTGCCCTGCTGGGTAAATGCAAAGAACTATTCTGGTTCTGTAACATATGCAGACCAAATGTAATGGACAGTATGAATTGAATCAAAAAACTTGAAAAACAAGAAAAAGTAATGATGGACAGGATAAATGAAATGGCTGCAAAACTAGACAAAGTAGATGAAATGGCTGCAAAACTTGTTGATATAATAGGGAAAAATCCCCAGAATGATGCAGAAAAGGTTACACAAGAAAAAGAGATAGAGATGAAAAAGAGGACAACAGAGGTAGTTATTGAACAAATGAAAGAAGAGGAGGAAAAACAGAGAAGGAAAACCAATCTAGTGATATACAGCTTACCAGAATCAACAAAGAGCACACACGTAGCCACTGGGGGGGCAGGGGGGGCAGTTTGCCCCCCCCTGGGAAAATTTTGGGGAAATGCTGAAAGGGATTTTTGGCACAGTTCTTGTAGGCCTATGACAATACAGTTTTCCTAACTTTTCCACTTGTATATTAAACAATATTATCTGTTTCCATAAATATTGATGTGGGAGCAATAATTTCCTTTGGAATTGAAAACTAGACTGAATATGATAAAACCCTTGAAAATAAATGACCAATTATAACTTAACAATTTCTCCTATCATCTTAGATTATGTGGTTAATAATAGAGCTCCAATGATGTTTTGCACTTGAATCCTGATGAGGTGTAAAAATGGCCTTACTGTCCCCTCAGCCACATCCTCTCACCCTGCAGCCATATCCTTTCACCCTGTAGCCAGTTGCAAACAAACACTGCACAATTATTGTTACAAACTGCTGAAACAAACAGAATTTTTGAAGACTGCATGAATCCATTTTGATCACCTCAGACTACATTTTAGAAGGTAAGCAGATATAAATACGTGTGCCAGGGGCCTCGTTTGAGTGGGGGACAGGGGGACATGTCCCCCCCCCCCCGAGTTTTTGGAGCCTGGGGGACGAGTATCTTTTGTCCCCCCCCCCCTTTTCTAGGTGGGATATTTCAGGATAAATAGTTTTTTCTCTTTTTTTTTTTTTTCCTTAATGGAAAAATCCTTTCTATGCAGTACAGTACAGTTCAGGTGATATGAAAATCATTCCCTGCTGAGCGGGGCAGGTTGAGTGGTCACCTGAGTCAAGGAATAAGAGAGGTTAATCCCACCAGATGTATTTACTTAGGTCAGTCTTGACGTATGCACCACCCCTGATGCCTGAGCCATTGAGAATCAAACTAAAAGAATAAGCAGTGGAAAACAGAATTTCTATTGCCTACCACCACAGCAGTAGTACAAAACAGAATACCAGACTGGGGTTGACTGCAGCAGCGAATTTTAATTAATGCATATGTGCTAAGTGGAGAGAGAGAGAGAGAGAGAGAGAGAGAGAGAGAGAGAGAGAGAGAGAGAGAGAGAGAGAGAGAGAGAAATCCGCAAATGAAAATAGAAAAAAGTGATACGAATGTAGGAAAGTGTGTGTGTTCGGGACACTCACACCAGATCTCGAGTTTTCACTGGCCTATCCATGCCGCCATTTTTCTTCCAGCAGCCAATCAAAATACAGGGTCTATTTCCGAATATAAACAGATAGTAATCATAGTATGGACGCCACTGCCTCTCGTATGGTAGGTGCTCTGCCGATGCGTGGTATATTTCATCATAATTTTGTAGGTTATAAGGCAAAATAGCTGTACTTCCTTATATGTACAGAGAGATAAAGACAGCAGGTAAATGATGCGCTAAGAGTATAGTGTTGGCATTGCTTTTTTCAGTATTAAAATTGCACAAGAAATTTGTGGTAAAGAAAAAAAAATTGAGGTAGAACGGCCAGAAGTCAGCATGCATGTATCGATAATAATACCATCTACGAGAGTGACCATGATGACCAATGATACTAGTGACAAGATGTTCTTGCTATCGAAACTCCAGTTCCTTCTGATTTATTGCTGGTGTTTCCTTTTTCTCTCTAATGAAAGAGTAGACCTCTGGTAACATTATGTACTATTTTTACATACCTCTCCTCTGAAAGGATTATTAGCTATTTAAAGTTTCTCCAAGAAAGCTGTGAGTATGTGGGAAAAAGGTAGTTTTTCTTTAAGACATTGGAACAAATGCGACAGTAACGATGTAAATGTATTTCTGATGACACAAAACATCAAATCTAGGAAAATTTGTGGTAACGGATAGTTTGGGGAAATATTCCAAGTGTTTGCCCCCCGTGGCAAAAATCCTGGATACGCCACTGACAAAGAGAGGGGAACTGAGGGGCAGGATGAGGACACAGCTAGATGCTGCGATATCTTTGAGAACTCACTTGGAGTAGAAAAGGAAGAAATTAACGTAGTGAAGGTGATAAGGCTGGGAAAAACTAGGAATGAGAACAGAAACAGATCAGTAATAGTACAGCTATCTGATGAAAATGAAAAATGGGCAGTGCTGAAGAAGGCTAAAAAAAATAAAAAATTACAAAGGACCCGGTAAAGAGGAAAGTAGGAATTGCACGAGACCTAACAATTAAAGAATGCGAGGAAGAAAAGATACTGAGGCAGGAACTGAACGCAAGAAAGGCAAATGGTGAAACTGGACTGTACATAAAAAATGGACAATTACTCAAAGCAAAAGGAACAATAAAAAACAATAATAATGGAGACAGAGCTAGAACAAATTATAGGAAAGAGATAGAATAGGTTGTAATGAAAGAGAAAAGTATCAAAAAGTAAGCAATAGTGCAAGAAATAAGGTTTTAAATATCGTTTGCAATGTAAGAGACAAGGATTTAAATTTAAGACACAAAGATTTCAATTTCTCCCTTAAACTAATAAACATACAAGGCCTGAGTATGACCAAGGTAGTAGAGGAAGAAAAATTGTTAACAGAGGAAGGAGATCTGATATGCATCACTGAAACTCAGCATACAGTACGAGTAAGTAACGTAAATCTAAGCAGTAACATAAACACGAAAATATACGTAACAAGTCAGACAGGAAGGAAGGAGGATTACTAATGATATGCAAAGAAAATAATGAAATAAACCTTGAAACTGAAGAAGCTCAAAGTAAAGATATGCTTGTGGTTGAAGGAAGAATACACAAGATGAAGATAATAATAATGGTCTATTTCTCGGTCAAACAAAAAGAAGATGGAAAAGCTAGAAAGCTCAGAATAAAAATAAAAATAAAAAAGAAAATAGAAGAAAAAGAGGACGAAGCATCATTGATCCTACGTGATTTTAATGGATACACAGGAATATTAGGAGAAAAGAAATTAGACACAAATGGTAAGATGATACTGGATTGGATGAACGACGACAACTTAATACTTATAAATGGTGACGAAAAATGTTCTGGTATGATTACATGGACTAACAGAAATCAGAAAAGCGTAACTGATTGTATTATACTAAACAGAAAGATGTATAGCCATCACAAGGACATGACAATTGACGAAAACCATGAAATTATTGACATCACAGACCATAATCTATTACAAGCTAGATTTACAATGCCCGATGAAAGACGAACATTAAACAACTGTAGAGAGTGGGAGCACATCACGTTTTACAAAACAGATAATAACTCACTTAAAACCTATGCAAACACTGAAGAACAAAATATGCATGACAAAATCATCACTGACATAGAGCAAATGAATAACATCATAAAGGAGAATGCTGATGAAATACTTAAGACAACAATAAAGAGAAAGGTAATATAAAAAGAGAGTAAAATAAAGGAACCAGTGTGGATGACTAATGAAATAAGAAGAGAGATAAAGGCAAGGAAGCAATTAAATAGACAGAGGAGGACCACAAATGATCAGAACGAATGTGAGATACTTTACAATAGATATATTATGCAAAAAAAAGAAAGTTCAAAACTTGATCAAGGAAGAAATGTACAAACATGAAACAAAAATCACTATTGAATAAAACAGGATAAGGAAAAGTGTAAAAAATTGTGGGAGGCAGTGAACAAACTAAGTGATAACAGCAGTAAAGCACATGATAAACTAGAAATATATGATAAAGAAGGACACAAGTTACCAGATGAAAAAGCATGTGAGGAGGTTGCTAAGTTCTGGGAGAATATATATAAAAAAAACGAAAACAAAATAGACAAAGAATGGAGTGATACGAAGAAACAGGAGTACGGTACATAACTGATATAGAAAATGACGTAAAAAGAGGTACAGTGTCAGTAAATTCCGAAAACAATAACACAATCTGTATTTTTCCAAATTACTTAACTGAATATATGGATATATTTACAAAAGTGAGTAATTATGTGAAACCAATGGAAAAAACCCCGATAACAAAAGAACAGGTAAAGGAAAGCGTAAGAAAATAAAAAATAAAAAAGCAGCAGGCCCAGATAAGAAGAAACCCGAACTACACAAAGCCTTAACCAATAAAGACAAACGTATGGAGACACTACGAAGGTTTCAAAAAATTATTGATGAAGGAGGAGAAATGAAGAAATGGAAGACATCTATTACTAAAATGATAGGGAAAAAACCAAAACCAACGGCAGAAGACCTAAAACCAATTACCTTAACCAACATCTCTTACAAAATATTCATATCCTTAATAGATAAATTCATAGATCAACATATTTCCAAAAAACAACGAAGACAAAGAAACTCAAGCAGGCTTTTCAAAAGGAGATAATGTAATGCTATTACAATACTGTATTGAGGATAGTGTACGACTAGGAAAACCACTAATAGTAATATCAATAGACTACTCTAAAACATTTGACTCAATAAAACGAGAGAAAACAGCAACAACATTAATGAAATACAAAGTACACCCTAGGATAATAGAAGCTATTGTTAACATATAGAAAGAAGACAAGACAAGAATGAATATTGGTGATGTAGAAACAGAAATAGACGTGACGAGCAGGATAGGACAGGGATGTACTGGGTTAACTATCTTGTTTAAATTAATAACATACTTAAGAACAGAGAGACTGGAGAAGGAAAACGGTGGATTTATAAAAGAAAAATTAAAAATAGGTGCACTGTATTTTGCAGATGATGGGTTACTACTAACAAATTCAGTAGAAAAAGCGAAACTTAATCTTACAGCAGTGCTAGAAATCAGTAAGGAGTGTGGCCTAGAAATAAACAATAATAAGAACGCACAATAATATTCAGTATTGAAGAACAGCCAAAGGAAATAAAAGAAATTCCAGTAGAGGACTCAATAAAATACTTAGGCATAATCATTGACGACAAAAGAAATTACTTTAAGACACAAAGGAAAAACAATTGAAAATGCTCAAAAACTAGCCATCACAGCAAAGAGCTGTAAAAAAATAATGATAGGGAAAACATACTGGAAACATGTTGCACCACCCTCAATACTGTATGGCTCAAATGTCATAAATTACTCAAACACCGAAATCGAAAAGTTACAGAGAATCGAAAACAGTGTATACAGGCAGATATTAGGTGCTCCAAAATATATAGCAAATTATACTCTCAGAGGAGAAATAGCAGCTTCCTCAGTAAAACGCAAAATAATAGAGGGAAGGCTACTGTATAATAAAAATATAAAAAAGTGGTAAAAATTACCTTCTAAAAACGGTCCTCGAACTCATGACAAAATAATATACAAGCTGGGCAAAAGTGACGCAGAAGTACATAGACACAATAGGCATCAACAACAGAGATCTAGATAAGATAGAGAAAGACGAATTAAAGGAGAAAACTAAAAACTGGGACACAAGAATGTGGGATGAGGAGGTAGAAAATAAGACCAGCTTAAGGATTTACAAAGAATGGAAAAAGCATATTAAAGAAGAGTCAGTATATGACAGCCACCCATCATCCATCATCATATATAGAGCCAGAACAAACTGCCTGTCACTAAATGACAAAAAAAAAAAACACACACACACACACAAATGAGAAAACAAAATGTCAGATATGTGGAGCAGAGGTGGAGGACTTAGAACACTTTCTATTGTACTGTACA
Source organism: Coenobita brevimanus (assembly GCF_032717465.1). Classification (NCBI taxonomy): domain Eukaryota; kingdom Metazoa; phylum Arthropoda; class Malacostraca; order Decapoda; family Coenobitidae; genus Coenobita; species Coenobita brevimanus. The sequence continues at coordinate 27,931,930 of NC_137062.1, forward strand.
TGGTATACAAATGAGAGAAAAAAGATTACAGAACTACAGCAGCCATGTATAGATGACAAGGACAGCATTATTGGAAATTACCTGTTCTGCGATAAGAATATAGAACATAAGAGAGAAACTTTAAACAAATTTTGGAAAGTGAGAGAAAATAAGATAAGGGAGCTAAACGACTGAAACAAAAATTAACGACGCTAAAGGAGGCGCGGTTGTAAAGGCACTGCCTCCAATATTCATGTGATCTGATCTGGCAGTGTTTTAGGCTGTTTTAGGTGGTATCCTCTATTAACTGGCGCGATATTGACATACCGTTAATAAAATCCTTATCATTAATAAAATCCCAGACACATGAATATGCACGAAATAATTGGTCATGGACCGTTCCCAGGACAAGCCTCAGCCTGCATGATTCGGCCAGTCAGATCCTAAGTTATCATATCGTGCTACCAGCAGGTCTTCCTTTTGCTTTTATACCAATTCCTCTTCTTTTTCGTATTGGAAACTGCTCTGGTTTGTGTTCTCTCAGATGAAAATCTATTAGCAAAAACATTCCTCTGGATTCTTTTATTTGCATTCAGCAATCAATCACCGTGATTTTTATGCGATCTATCACGTCCAGTGCGGCTTGTTATTGTTTGGTGATGTCATGTGCATCCTATCTATACCACGACGTGATAAAAACTAAGCCATCTTAATTCTGAGAAGAAACAGGTATATCCTTTATAGGAGAATATTTTTTTTCAACCTGAAACCATGTAATGACACATATTTTAGTCATCTGGAGTTTTGTCACGTCGTGGTATAGTGACATGGTGTCTGGCTCGTATCTTGGAGTCACGGGTTTGATTCGCAGCCAGAGCGTTAAAAACTTTCCACATATGTACACGTGTAATGTGTGTTTCTCCAATACATACATACATACATACATACATATATGGAGCCTCTGTGGTACAGTGGTAAAGTGTGCGTTTTCGTACACTGATGAACGAGGGTTCGCGCCCTGCCACAGCGATAAACTTTGGGAGCGTTCTTCATGCCATGTACTGCATTGGCAGACACAAGGGGTACTGTGGTTGAACCAGTGTCGCATACTGTAAAGTATGCTTGCACCCAGTCAGCTTGCGCGGGCTGATTACACTTGGTTCACAGACTACACACACATCCAAAGCCATTCCAGCACAACAATTACACTTACATGCACTTCTTACCCTACATACAGTCTCTACCAGACAGCCTAAGCGACTTGGTAGAGATACATTGGCTGTATCGTCCCTACTTCGGTCGGGAGGGGTAGTGGACACTCAAATGGCTGATGAGATGAGATGATATATATATATATATATATATATATATATATATATATATATATATATATATATATATATATATTTATATATATATCCCATTGGATCCCAGAGCTGCTGGGCGAGCCACTGCACTGGGAGGGTACTAAGCGTACCACCCTCCGCCTATCGGCTCATAGTCGCGAAGCTCATTAGGTCCCTACCTGGGGGGTTCCCTACTTTATCAAGATTTGAAAATTCCCAGATCTGTCCAATACTGTGGACACCGGGCTCCAATAGGTTAAATATGAAGCCTCTATGGAAAAGTTTGCGTTTTCATACATGGGAGAATGAGGGTTCACGCCCCGCCAGGGTAATAAATTTTGGGAGCGTTCTTCCGGCCACGTACTACTTCGGCAGACATAAAGGGTGCAGTGGTTGAACAAGTGTCGTATACTATAACGTATGCTTGCACCCAGTCAGCTTGCAAGGGCCGATTACGCTTGGTTCACAGACTACACACTCATACCACTTCAATACCACAATTACACTTACAAGCTCATCTCACCCTGCATACAATATCTAGCAGACAGCCTAAGCCACTTGGTAGAGATACATAGGATGTATCGTCCCCACTCCGGTCGGGATAGGCAGGACCTGCAGCTGACACTCAACCAGCTGATGCTGATGGTGATAAATATTGTTACGGAACAGAGAAAGATAATGTACACTTTAAGTGAGAATACTAAAAATCACTACTGTCCCGTAAAGTTCCAGGTTCAAAACAAAAGAGTTAGGTAAAATTACAAGTTAAAGTTTAATGCTCAAACTAACAACAAAACATTCAGGACTCATAAGGATAATGTAATAAAAACAGGTTAAATATATGATTAACTGCAATAGCCTCTATTAACACAAAATTAGCAAGAGTAAATTTATCTAAGTCAGCCCTAATAAAATGAAAATACACTGGGTAATGCTCAGTTAATGCAAGATAAATTATTACAGATACAAACTATTATGAACAATGGCTAACAACAAGAACCTTACATGAATTACAAAAACTTTACTAGGCCTAAGAATTAACCTTATGCTACACAGTACAAGAAAAATGCAGCAACAATTATACTCAAATTACACACAGCTGCTAGATGGTTGGAGACTTCCTGAGCACTCACAATAATAACTGTACAGGGGAGGACAGAGATGTGAACAAAATGAGGAGTAGATCTAAGTGGCAATAATGCAGAGATTGTGCTCATTATATAGGGGCCAGCAGAGCTTGATACAACTTGTAAGAAGGACGCGCAAATGAAGCCATGGGGACAAAGAGTTGACAATCCTGCTCTGAACAACAGAAAGAACGGCTTACTCTACTATAACGGTAGAAGGGGGACTGAGGCAGAACACGCTCGTGATCAAACATGCAGCACACTGTGCATTAAAAATTACACAAAGGATGATGAAATCATAGGCTATGTAACACCTCCCCACAAAGAAAAAGAAATTTACAAAGGAAATTTCTTATTACTCTAAAACAATCTGTCTAAAGTCTAGATAAGCAATCTGCAATAACATTTTCTTTCCCCTTGACATGTTGTATGTCTAATGAATACTCCTGAAGAAGTAGACTCCATCTTGTCAATCTCTGATTTTTCTTTAACCCGCCCCATCCCGTCAATGTATGGGTACGTTGCAACGATTTGAATTTGCCAGTCCCGGCGACGTACCAGTACGTCGTGCAATTGCAAGGTCCCTAATTTGCACAATTTTCAATTTTCGCACGTGATTTTTCGTATGTATACACGGGACACCTTCCTCTATTCCTGTACAAGATGCCAAGCAGGGACAATGCCTTACACTGCATAACCTCCCCCCTCCCCCCCTCACGCCATTGTCTTGGCAAAGGACCTGTTACCAGTGACCTGCCTAGTAAAGATATTCAGGGCCAGAGTGATTCCCCAATCGATGACAATGTGGAGGACAATGTTTACATAGCATTAGAAGAAGAAACAGCCAGAAATAATGATCAGGTAATGTGGCAAAAAAAGGTCAGGTATGGTGATTAGTTAGTGAGTGAAACAATGCTTATGATGCCTTTATTACTGCTTGAAAACCAATATACTCTCATACTACATATACATTCGTACCAAGTAAATAAATAAATACTGTTTATGAGTGGATAAAATAGTTACCCTCCGATAGAACTCGTTTTCTTTGGTGCCAGCATCTTAGAAAACCCACTCAGGTAAGGAGGAACTCCTACCTGGATTGGGCACTTTAAACCTCAGGTGAGCGATTTCTCTATGAATTTTTGATGTTTCTCACCAAAAGTTTTTTTTTTTTTTTTATGCGAGGAAGAAGGAACCAAAGGCCATGAGCCCGCAGTAACAGTTCCCTCCAAGAGAAAAACAAAATACAATATAGAGCCAAATTCAAGATCCGATCATTTTGAGATGCCTGGACACACTGCGTTTGAAAGACTGGAGATCATAGGCAGCAGGAAATACAGACAGAGGGAGACAGTTCCAGAGCTGACCTGTTGCATAAATGAAAGACTGGGAGTAACGGTTAACTCTTGCATTAGAGAGTTGGACAGAAAAAGGATGAGAGTTTGCTGCCAGACGGGTGCTACGCGCCCGTCGTAGAGGTGGAGGAATGCAAGCAGACAGTTCAAAGGAGCAGTGACCATTAAAGTAGCGATATAAAAGAGATAAAGATGCAACAGTGCGGCGAAGAGACAGAGGTTGAAGGGAGTCAGTAAGAGGAGGAGAGTTAATGAGACGAAAAGCCTTTGACTCCACCCTATTGAGAAGAGCTGTATGTGGGGAGCCACCCCACACATGAGAGTTGTACTCCACACAGGGGCGGATAAAACCCCTGTATAGAGTCAACAATTGCGCAGGGGTAAAGAAAGAGCGGAGTCGGCTTAGCACACCCAATCTCTTGGAAGCAGATTTTACAAGAGATGTAATATGATCTTTCCAAGATAAGTCCCGAGTAAATGAAACCCCAAGCATGTTCAAGGATGATGCAGGATTAAGCTGAATATTATTAAACATTAGTGGGTATACCTGTGGAAGATTTTGTCGGGTTGATAGGTGTAAGAACTGAGTCTTAGATGCATTAAAAACAACCATATTATTTTTACCCCAGTCAGAGATACGAGCCAAGTCAGACATTAGGTGTGCCCTAGCCTCATCCCTTGTTTGTTGAAGTAACTGTTGAGATGGGCGTTGCGGGAACCGAATGGAAAGGTGAAGGGTGGAGTCATCAGCGTATGAGTGTATATGGTTAGATGTACAGCTTAGAAGATCATTGATGAATAAAAGGAAGAGAGTTGGTGATAGGACAGAGCCCTGAGGAACACCACTGTTGATAGATCTAGGAGAAGAACGATGGCCATCTACAACAGCGGCTATAGAACGACCAGAAAGGAAGCTAGCGATGAAGGCACAGATAGAAGGATATAAACCGTAGGAGGGCAGTTTGGAAATTAAAGATTTATGCCAGACTCGATCGAAAGCCTTTGAGATGTCAAGTGCAATGGCAAAGCTTTCGCCAAAGTCCCGAAAGGAGGATGACCAGGAGTCTGAAAGGTAGGTGAGAAGATCGCCAGTGGAGCGTCCCTGACGGAACCCATACTGACGATCGGAAAGAAGGTTGTGATAGGAAAGATGCCTTAAAATTTTTCTATTAAGAATTGACTCGAAAACTTTTGAAATACAGGACGTTAAAGCAATTGGACGATAGTTGGAGGGTTGGGAGTGGTCACCCTTCTTTGGGACTGGCTGAATGAGAGCAAACTTCCAGCAAGAAGGAAAGGTACAAGTTGATCGACAAAGACGAAAGAGTTTGCCTAGGCAGGGTGTAAGCACAGAAGCACAGTTCTTGAGAACAACAGGAGGGACCCCATCAGGCCCATATGCCTTGTTAGTACTGAGGCCAGTGATGGCAGAAAATACATCACCTGAAGAAATTTTAATGTCAGCCATGAGGAAGTCAGAGGGGGGAAGTGATGGAGGAACAGCACCGGAATCATCTAAGGTAGAATTGGAGGAGAAAGTCTGTGCGAAGAGATCTGCTTTATCAGTAGAAGAAATAGCTACAGAACCATCAGAGTAGAAAAGAGGAGGGAAGGATGATGAGGTAAAGTTGTTAGAAAGATTTCTGGCAAGATGCCAGAAGGAGCGGGAAGAATTCGAGTTGGAGAGTTGAGAGCATTTAGTATGGATGAAATTATTTTTAGTAGAGCGAAGGACAGACTTAGCACGATTCCGGGCAGAAACGTAAAGATGATGTGATTCAGGGGTGGGTTGGCTCCGGTACCTTTTGTAGGCCCTCTCCTTGTTGCGGACAGCATTAGAACAAGCGTGATTAAACCAAGGCTTTCTTGCGTTAGTCAAAGGATATGAGAAAGGAATGTATGCTTCCATGCCCGAGAGAATAACCTTCGTAATGCGCAAGGCACACTCAGATGGCTCACGGCCATGGAAGCAATAATCATTCCAGGGAAAATCAAAGAAGTACTGCCTGAGGGCCTCCCAGTCTGCGGCTCCAAAATGCCACAGACGACGTTTCCCTGGAGGGTCCACAGGCCATACCGGAGTGATAGGACAGGTTAAGGTAATAAGGTTGTGATCGGAGGAGCCCAACGGAGAGAAAAGATTAACAGAGTAAGCAGAAGGATTAGTTGTGAGGAAGAGGTCAAGTATGTTGGAGCTCTCTCCAAGGCGGTCAGGGATACGGGTAGGGTGCTGTACAAGCTGCTCTAGGTCATTAAGGATAGAAAAGATGTAGGCTTGTTCACCAGGTGGATCCGTGAAAGGAGAGGAGAGCCAAAGGTGGTGGTGAACATTGAAATCTCCAAGAATGGAGATTTCAGAGAAAGGAGAAATGGATAGAATGTGTTCCATCGTAGAAGTAAGATAGTCGAAGAATTTTTGATAGTCAGTATAATTAGGGGATAAGTAAACAGCACAGATATATTTAGTCAGAGAATGACAGGAAAGCCGAAGCCAGAGTGTGGAGAATTCAGAAGAATCAAGTTCAGGAACACGAGAGCAAGATAAGTCATTGCGTATGTATACACAACAGCCACCTTTGGCTTTGAAATGAGTATAGAGAAAGTAGGAGGATACAGAAAAGGGTTTGCTGTCAGTTGCCTCAGACAGCTGAGTCTCCGTTAGGAAAAGAAGGTGAGGTTTAGAGGAGGAGAGGTGGTGCTCAACAGAGCGAAAGTTAGAGGAAAGGCCGCGAATGTTGCAGAAATGAAGAAGAAGAGAGTCAGACAGTGGTTCCAGGCACCTTGAGTCGTCATCGGGAGAGGGGCAGATGGTGGGGGCATTTATGGTCCCCCCCCCTGGGGACTCCGAGGCTTGATATAACGACGCCATTTTAGGTAAATTTTGAATAGGAAGTGTAGTGTGTACTGTGAATGTAGTTTGGTGAAGATAGTTAGAGAAATTTGTACTGGAGAGCATGCTGGCTTACTCTCTGTGTAACTGAGACACTGAAAAAGTTCAGCAAAGGGGGATGGTCAGGAACTAGTCCTGAGGGCTGATGAAACGGGAGCTCCAGCACTCCCTGTCAACAGCTTTCCATCCACCTCGGGAGTACTGCCCTGCTCGACTGGTGCTACAGTTTTGGTTTTAGCCAAAAAAAAAAAAATCAAAAATCCCTCAGGACTGGGGGATGTCGGAGGTGCGGAAAACCTCGGGACGTGACGGGTTAAACTTACTAAGGAATTTCAGTGGGTTATGATTGGTATAAATGACTATGGTGTCAAAACCAGAACACAAATAAAATAAAAAATGCTGTAAACCAAAAATCAAGGCCAAAAGCTCTTTCTCAATAGCTGAGTAGTTCTTTTGAGGTGGAGTGAACTTCTTACTGTAATAAGATACAGGGTGTTCAATACCCTGATCATCCTCTTGCAGCAAAACAGCCCCAGCCCCTGTATCACTTGTGTCAACAGCCATCTTAAAAGGCTTAGCAAAATTTGGAGTAGCGAGCATGGCTGACTTAATAGGATAACTTTAAGTTTGTTGAAAGAGGATTCACAGTTATCAGTCCAGACAAATTTAACTCCCTTTTTCAGTAGGTCTGTAAGTGGTGATACAAGAATTGAAAAGTTAAGAACAAATCTCCGGTAATAACCTACCATTCCCAAAAATCTTTGTAGCTCTTTCCTACTTTTAGGTCTGGGAAGATCACTTATAACCTGAACCTTAGCTCCTGGTGGTGCAACATGTCCATCACCAATTACATACCCAAGGTACTGAACTTTAGCTTGACCAAACTCACACTTTGATAAATTAGCTACAAGATTAGCCTGAACCAAACGCTCAAGAAATTTACTGACATGGCATAGGTGATCTTTCCAGTTGTCACTGAAGATTAATACATCATCAATATAAACAACACACAATGCCAAACCCTCTATTCATGAGCTTCTGAAAGGTGGCTGGTGCATTCTTCATACCATAAGGCATTACAGAACATGCAAAAGTCTTTCCTAGTGTTACAAAACATGAGATCTCCCTAGCACGTTCAGTCATAGGTACTTGCCAGTATCCCTTTAACAAATCAAACTTACTTATGTACCTAGCCTTTCCGATCTTGTCTATGCAATCTTCCACGCGAAGGAGAGGGCAAGCGTCTGCCTTGGTCATCTGATCAACACGTCTGTAGTCGATGCAAAGCCACTGTGACCCACCTGGCTTAGGGACTAGAGTGACAGGAGAACTCCACTCGCTCTGACAGGGCTCAATCATCTTGTGGTCCAACAGGTAGCCAAGCTCCTTCTGGATGAGAGGAACTTTCACTGGGTTCACACGGCAAGGAGGCAGTTTAATTGGCTTTGCGTCTCCAACATCAACATCATGCATCAACACAGTGGTTCTTCCTGGAGTGGCACGGAACACTTGCGGGCATTCCTGCAGTAATGCCGAAAACTCCTGCCTTTCCTCGGGAGGTAGATGAGAAAGCTCAGTCTGGAGATCATTCATGATATCAGGATTCTTCCCCAAACTATCACTCAGGCTCATGCTGCATGGGAGAACTTCACTTGCAGACTCGGGTGGAACAGCTACAGTGCAGACTGGATTATTTTCGTCCCGCCTGTGATATAACTTTAGCATGTTGATGTGACAAACTTGCTTGTTCTTTCTATGATCTGGTGTGGCGATGACATAGTTGACATCACTGAGTTTCTTCTCTATGAAATAAGGACCACTAAACTTGGCTTGAAGAGGTTGCCCATGCACTGGTAGCAGAATCAAAACCTGATCTCCTGGCTGAAAGTGGCGTAACCTGGACTTCTTATCATACCAAGTTTTCATCTTCTCCTGAGCAGCTCCTAAAGTCTCTCTCGCCAGCTGTAAAGCAGTGGACAGCCGTTCTTTGAACTTCATCACATACTCCAGCAGGTTGACGTCATCTTCCTCCGACAGCCAGCATTCCTTCAGTAGCTTAAGGGGCCCTCTTACTTCATGGCCAAACAGTAGTTCCAAGGGTGAGAAGCCCAGTGATTCATTTGGAGATTCTCTTGCGGCAAACACAACGAATGGAAGACCTTTATCCCAGTCTTTCTGATGTTCCAAACAGTATTTCTTCAGCATCGATTTGAGTGTTTGATGATATCTCTCCAACGCTCCTTGGGTCTGGGGATGGTAAGCTGAAGACGTGATCTGGGTGATGCCCAACTCTTTCGGAGACTTCTTGAAAACGTTTGACATGAAATTACTTCCCCGGTCTGACTGTACCTCCTTGGGCAGACCAAACTTTGTGAAGAACCCTAGCATTTCATTAACCACGTTCTTTGCTGAGATATTTCTAAGTGGAATGGCTTCAGGATAACGAGTAGCCATATCAATCAGGGTCAACACATAAGAAAATCCTGAAGAAGTCTTAGGAAGAGGGCCCACAATATCCACCAACACACGGGTGAAAGGCGCCTCAAAAGGAGGAATGGGAACTAGAGGTGCAACCTTTTCGGTCTGATTACACTTCACTGCAAGGCTAGTTAGCTAGACCTTTCAACTCAGGGTCAGCAACCTGCAACTCAACCAACTCTTGACGAGACAAATTATCAACACTACGGGGTACTGCCTCATCTGGTGAGTGGTCCAAATTAGCAAGAAAAGTGTCAGCTAGGATAACATCATCATCATCATTATCCTCTAAATCACCAGTAACTTTAGACTTAGCCCTAGTGACAGCACATGCAGGGAACACATCAGGGACATCACAATCCTGGGCCGCAGCCACTGGCTCACTAGACAACTGAGGAGCTGGACACACTTGACTTCCACCAATTTCATTTCCAAGTAAGAAAGTTACACCTGACATTGGGAGTGTCTCAACCAACCCAACCATAACGGAACCATTAACAAAACCAGACTTTAAATTCACTCTGCACAGAGGGACAGAGAAGTAATTATTCCCTACACCTAGTAAGATTACAGTTTCATCAGAGGAATTAACATTAGAGCCTAGAACACTGGTCAGCATAAGGGATTGGCAAGCACCTGTATCAGGATATATTTTAACTGATTTCCTGTCATTATTGTCCAGAGGACTGACAAAACCATCAGACAGGAAATTAGCACATGAACTCTTGAGAGTGTCACCCACGTTACTGCTCAAAAGAGGAGCTCCATCATGAGAATTTAAGTTACCCCTCAAAGCAGGTTCAGTTAACTCAGTTAAAGAATTCTGGGAACTCTCAAGGGTGGACACTAGACCAATTGACTGAATATTTAAAGACTCCTTTTTGTTCACATCTCGCTGTCTCCTGAAACATTTCTCCGTAGTATGACCAAGCTTACTACAATAAGTACATTTACTTTTCTGAAATATAGAGGTGAAGCTGGTATTTACTTCCTAAGAAACATCATCCTTATTCTCTTTCCTGTTACGTGTAGTCTGAGTAGAGGCAACGTACTTACTCTCAGCTTTCCCTTTTTCTCTAGAATATCTTTTGTGAGTGAGAAAATATTCATCAGCTAAAACTGCAGCATCAGACAAATTATCTATTCTTTTCTCATCAAGATATAGGCTTACATCTTTATTAACACACCTTTTAAAGTCCTCCAGCAAAATCATCTGCTTTATTTTGTCAAAATCAGAAACCACATTCTTAGAATTTAACCACTGCTCTAACAGATCTTCTTTGATTTTTGCATACTCAACATGGGATTGCTTATCTTGCTTATAAGTTGTCCTAAATTTTACTCTATAGGCTTCAGGAACAAGCTCATAGGCCTTAAGAATCAAGCTCTTAACTACATCATAATTATCAGATTGATCCTCGGGCAAAGATGCATAAGTTACTTGAGCTTTACCGGTGAGAACAGTTTGAAGGAGTACTGGCCAATACTTTTTGGGCCAATTAAAACCTGTAGCTACCCTCTCAAACAACTGAAAATACTTTGTTAAATCAGATTCATTAAAAGGAGGGACAAGTTTAACATTTTTAGCCACATCAAAATCATCAGAGCTAGATGATCCAGTTCCACCTTGTTTCATGCGATACTCATGGTCTGCCTGAATCCTAGCAAGTTCAATTTGTGCCTGAGCCTGTATCTGTGCCTCCTGAATCCGAGCCTGAGATTCAGCCTCCTTAGCACGTGCTTGAAATTCAGCTTCCTTCACACGAGCCTCCTGCAGGGTTAGCTGTAACTTAGCTATTTCAAACTGCGTTTGCTCATTTGGAGGACTTACATTAAACAAGCTTTCATTAATCATGTCAACAATTTGATCTTTAGAATGATGAGAGCGAACAGCAATTCCCAATTGTTGAGCAACAAGCTTAAGTTCATTCTTTGTTCTGTTTTCTACATCACACACTGTTTGCACATTTGACAAAAAATCTTTGGCTTCATCAAGTGTTGTAATAGTAGACATCATGAATAAATCAGTCACAAAATATCGAGCAATATCCTTATGATAATATCCTGAATATCCTGATATGAGGTCGCCAAATTTATGTTACGGAACAGAGAAAGATAATGTACACTTTACGTGAGAATACTAAAAATCACTACTGTCCCGTAAAGTTCCAGGTTCAAAACAAAAGAGTTAGGTAAAATTACAAGTTAAAGTTTAATGCTCAAACTAACAACAAAACATTCAGGACTCATAAGGATAATGTAATGGCAAAAAACAGGTTAAATATATGGTTAACTGCAATAGCCTCTATTAACACAAAATTAGCAAGAGTAAATTTATCTAAGTCAGCCCTGATAAAATGAAAATACACTGGGTAATGCTCAGTTAATGCAAGATAAATTATTACAGATACAAACTATTATGAACAATGGCTAACAACAAGAACCTTACATGAATTACAAAAACTTTACTAGGCCTAAGAATTAACCTTATGCTACACAGTACAAGAAAAATGCAACAACAGTTATACTCAAATTACACGCAGCTGCTGGATGGTTGGAGACTTCCTGAGCACTCACAATAATAACTGTACAGGGGAGGACAGAGATGTGAACAAAATGAGGAGTAGATCTAAGTGGCAATAATGCAGAGACTGAGCTCATTATATAGGGGCCAGCAGAGCTTGATACAACTTGTAAAAAGGACACGCAAATGAAGCCATGGGGACAAAGAGTTGACAATCCTACTCTGAACACCAGAAAGAACGACTTACTCTACTATAACGGTAGAAGGGGGATTGAGGCAGAACACGCTCGTGATCAAACATGCAGCACACTGTGCGTTAAAAATTACACAAAGGATGATGAAATCATAGGCTATGTAACAATATATATATATATATATATATCAGACGCCTCAATCCCGTTTGGGGTGGCCACAACAAATCGCCTCCAAGTCGCCCTGTCCCCCGCCATTTCACTGCCCTGCTCCCAACTCACCCCCCCCTCTCTCATATACCTCTCCACCCCATCCCTCCATCTCATCCTCGGCCTCCCCCTCCCTCTTCCCCCCTCCACCTCACTCACATACACTCTCTTCCTCAGTTTTTCACTCTCCATCCTCTCCACATGGCCAAAGCACCTCAGTGTGTTCCTCATAACGCTTCCTATCACATCCACATCAACACCACAATGCTCCTTTATATCCTCATTCGTCAGCCTGTCTCTCCATGTAACTCCACATGCTTCTCTTAAATAACTCATTTCCACTGCTCTCACTCTTGACTTGTGTCCTTCCAACAACGTCCAAGCTTCACTTCCGTACGTTAGAGTTGATATCACAATACTGTCATGTAGTAACTTTTTCAGTGCCATGCTCACTTCTCTGTTTCTTATCATTGCTTTCAAAGAACCAGCAACCTTTCTTTCCTGCTGTATCCTTTCAAGCACTTCACCCTCCAAACCTCCATCCTTTCTCATCACACTACCTAAGTACTTAAACGTACTCACATTTTCCAATTCCTGACCATCCAACCTCGCTGTACATTCACTGACTTCACCTCTCTCAGAGACCATCACTTTACTCTTCCCTTCATTCACCTTTAGATTCCGTTTCTTACACACTCTCTCAAACTCATCCACCAAGCCTTGCAGCTTCCCTTCGTCTTCACTCAACAACACAGTATCATCTGCAAACAACAGTACAGGGGGTTTCCAAACACTATCCTCTCTCACTAGGGCCACTCCAACATCCACTACCCTACCTTGTACCTCTTTTATTACCCCATCCATGTACAGATTGAACAACCATGGAGACATGACACATCCCTGTTTCAAACGAACTTTCAAAGAGAAAAATTCACTTAGTTCACCATCCACACGCACTGCAGCCTTTGCACCATCGTACATACTCTTCACAGCATTCAACAACTTCCCATCTACTCCATATATTCTTGACGCTTTCCACAATCCTTGTCTATCCACCCTGTCATATGATTTCTCCAAATCCATGAAAGCCGCATACAACTTCTTTCCCTTCCCTAGAAACTTTTCCACTAAAGATCTAAGAATGAATATCTGATCTACACAACCTCTTCCCTTCCTAAAGCCTCCCTGTTCTTCTCCAACTAATTTCTCTGTTCTTTCTCTAACTCTGTCAATAAGTATCCTACCATACACATTTCCTATTATACTGAGAAGACAAATGACCCTATGATTACCACACACTTCTTTTTCCCCTTTTCCTTTGTACAAGGGAATAATTATATCTGACTTCCAATCCTCTGGGACTCTACCTTCCTCCCAGGCCAATCTGCACATCTTCCACATCCATTCTACTACTATCTCTCCCCCATGCTTCAGCATTTTACCACACACTCCATCAATTCCTGGGGCTTTCCCCGATTTAACTTTCTTCATTGCTTCCACAACTTCTATCATACTGATTTCTTCCTGTCTTCTCACCTCCCTCCTTCTCCCAGCCATTCCCCAGCCACTTATACTCGCATTACTTCCATCCTCTACGTTCTACAATTCCTTTAAGTGTTCTCTCCATCTGCTCACTTTTTCTCCATTCTCCACTAGTAATCTACCATTTTTATCTTTCACTCCCCTGCTAACTTCACTTCCACCCTGTCTTACTTTTTTCACCTCTCTCCAGAACATTTTCTTACAGTCCCTCCACTTTACACTCAAATTCCTTCCAAATTCCTCATATATATATATATATATATATATATATATATATATATATATATACTTGTATATTTATTTATTTATTTGCTGGGATATTCATGGATATTATAGTAAAGCTATGAATGATAGCGGCAGAGGCCGGTCCAGTAACCCAATAATCTTTGTCGCTTCTTGTAACCTGGAGAAAACTGAGCGAGACTGAAGCCCGAAGGATGACTCCAGCAATATTCCTTAGTCTTGGGCTCCTGCGCTGCTCATGGGGTAACACAGGATTGAATGTTGGATGGATGGATGGTAACTGGATGCTAGGCGATGACTTCCAGGGATACGAGTTCTATCCACAAGCTCATAAACTGAGATGTTTTTTAAATACCTCTGATTCTATATGAATGCAAAGTCCAGTTAATAAAATGAGCTCGTTAGGGTTGTCTTAGAGGCTTTTTGCTGCATTCCAGGCATTGAGTTCCCAATGGTCTAGTAATGAAGAGCCTGGCAGTTCTAGTATTATGATAAAATAATGAGAGGAAATGCAGTTTGCCATTTGTCGGGCTAAAGCCAACCCCATCATGAAGGAGGGCTCGCAGCCACCATTGTAGTTGGCTTACAGACTTCCTTCACAGAGAGGTGGTTGACCGACCCGAAGGCATGTTATAAACTGTCATTTTAAACATACCTGAGAAGTGATTTTTGTCATGATAATTACGGTTACAGCACGGGCATAATATAATGTGAGTAAATACTTAATATGGAATTTCGGTTAGTTGTTTTATTAATAATCCTTATAAAACCTATGATAACAATTACTATACTAGGCACTTGAAAAGAGTAAAGAAAATATAAGGAAAAAATAGGAGACTAAATTTCCCCATTTTATGAAGGTCAATGTCCTTGTGTGTGTGTGTGTGTGTGTGTGTGTATGTGTGTAATACACTCATAGTGAAGGAGGAATATTGGACGCAGTGGGAGATCGTGCGTCAGGCTTTGATCTCGTGGCTACCGATACAAATTCCCCGATAATAAAACCTGACCTCGGTAGCAAAAATCGTTAATGCTCGTGCGTTTTTCCCTCAACTTTTTCAATAAAAAATGCAGGTTCCTGTTTGAAAAAAAAAAAAAAAAACATATTAGACGACAAAAGCAAAAGCCTGTTGATTTTCCATGACATAAGCGTTTGAATAGCAGCTTTAAGAAACATTACTTAAACTTGTGCAGTGATACCATCTCCTCTTTAACCCATACTATTACTCGCAAAGGACACTTCACAGTAGCTATATTGAGCTATCTTTTACGCATATTACACCTTGATTTACTAGCACTTATATATTTCTGTTTCTTATGCATAACTCAGCATAATTTTCTAGCACATATTCAGTTGTAATTATGCAAATTGCATCTTAATGTTTTCTCGTATGTTACCTATATGAATTGTTTTAAAATGGGCATGGTTTGTATTAGAAACATAAAGAGGTTGATACAGTGCAAAAGGCCAATTAATGGGCGAAATAAGATACAACTCAATCTTCCAGGCCAAACAGATGTAAAAAATATGCCTGTTGCCAGACAGCAAGGTTCTCATATCGTATCACTCTCCGCCATCTCGCTCCATCCCTCTCAAGTTCCACACACCAATCCAATTAAGCTCTTCAGAGAAAAAAAAGTATCAACAGCACTCAAGATCTGATATGAATGTGCAACCGATCATTCAAGGTTTAATGCTTCCAGGCGTCAGGTAGGGGTTCGAATCTCACTTTCTGACTGGCATATCAGCATCTAAGTACTAACTTACCGAGGCTGGTGTTTTAGAGAGAGCAACGTGTATTTCTGCTTTTACTCTTTTCATCGGCCTGTTTACACAAGCAGTCTTTCTTTTTTTTGGGGGGTGGGGCTTAATGGCCATCACCCTCTATTCGGGGTATTAGGCAAGCCGATTTGATGATATTAGTACAGGTCACTCCCTCACCGAGCACACCGCCGATTTATGAGGCCAGCCGAGACGGGAGCATATGATAGAATGCTCTAAGATGGGCTAGACGGACCTCCTCCCCCCTGACAATCAGCACAGGTCTTATGTTCTCACCCCGATCGCCAGCCCGAAGCAGATCGTAGAGGGTGGTATATGATGTTGCTCCGAGCTGGTATGATCGCGTGTGAGCGCTGAGAGCCAGAAGGTGTCTATAGGAGGCTACGTCTAGCCGATCCTTAAGGTTGATAATAGGAGGGCGAGATGGGGTGCCCTCCTCTTTCTGAAGAGGTGGGGACTCCCCAACTTCCTCCTCGGCCGAGGAGCCGGTCGATGCTTCCTCGGCCATGGAGGCAGTGGCAGACGAGTCCCGCTCCTCCTCAGACATTGTTGATGGCTGGTGTACTTCCGCTGTGGTCATGCCGTCTCGTTAGCCGGGTCCGGGGCTGGGTCGTCAAATTGAGAGATCGTCCTTCGGTTGAGGGGGGCCTCCAGCCTAAGCCTCTTCCTCGGAGTCTGGCGAGGAGTAGCTGGTCGAGGCTTATGAGCCCGGCGCTCCCGTTGGCGAGGGACTGTATGCGCATCACAGACGAAGCACTCGGGGATGATAAGGTTGGGCAGCCCATTCTCCTTGAAGATCTTAGGAATGAAAACACGCAATGCACCCTTATCATCCCCATAAAAAGCCTTCGCCGTTGTGATGCACATCTCGACGATGATGCTTACCTCCCCTGAACACCCCTGATCCCTGGGCTGGCACCGCCGAACCGTGGGAAACCGCCGTGCACAGGCAGAGCCCTGCACAGCAGCCCCTCCCGGTCTGGCGATGTCCCTAGCCTCAGGACCCTTGAGTGTTCCGAAGAGGGCAAACTCCACCGTCTCGCCATCGCCTAGGGAGCGCTGGAGATGCCATGGATTTGGTTTAGTAATCGCAGGACAGTGCACGAAAATATCAATGCCAGCGTCCTGGCATTTGATAAAACTTTACCCCGCCCGAACGTTAAACCAAACCACAACACCTCTGATCTTCGTCTGGGTCGTAGATGGCCGAGGCCTGCTGTCTGTCCCCCTCAACGGGTCGTGAGCAACAGCAGGAGAGGTTGCAGCAGGATCTGGACGTCTGCACACTTCCATGGTTCGTTGCTCTCTCACAAGCAGTCAGTGCAAGTACTTTTTTTTAACCGTAGAATATTGAGACCTTGAATGTCCAATTCAACTGTTCGAATGAAAGGATTATTTGTTAAACATACAGTCTGTATATACTGTATTTAGACACATCTTTCTTTGTTGGTAAAGATTCATTTTCCCCTTGCATTATCCTACAGACAATAATTTCATTCACCTTATGATAGAATTTTCGAACTTGAGGTGTTTGGTGTTCATATACTCTCTTAACTACTCAAGATCTGTAGTTAGTTGAATAAAATCGTCTGGGGAAACCGAGTAAATACCAATGAAAAACGTCATCAGATTGAAGGGTTTAATGGTCTGGGTGCAAGGGAGGTTTATTTTAGAGTTTTTGTCAATAACAACAATATTCACAAACAATAAATATAAAAATATCAGGCCCCGTCACTCTCATTTACCTGATAATTTGCGATGCAAGTAAAAAGTGATATTTTGAAACACGTCACTGGCATAATGAGGACTGACTGTATTTTTTGGCTTGCGTGTGTCACAATCTGTGTACGATGGATTGGTTCGTATAAACACGTACCATCTCTGTCATCTTCATCGTTATCATCATCATCATCATCGCATTCCTATATCCTGCGTATAAGATGGGGGTAGAGTAGGATCCAGAAACAGAAAAAGAGGAAACTTCAAGCCATTAGAACTTTACAAACAGCATACAAGTGAATTATTTTTAACAGGTCTTTTCTTCCATTTATCTTTTCAGTGTCTGCTTACGCTTGTGCCGTGTGGGTCATTTTAAGGTGGCTTTAGGAGGCCCCGTGTAACCTCATCATTTGCTGTTATTATACATATAGCACTTTAATATTTTCGATTTGATGGGATCGTTGGTAGAAGCTAAGTCTACTAATACCAAGTCGGTTCACTTCCTTTTAAAACGGCTCCAAGTTTGCTCAGGGGACGGAGCATCGGAGTGACGTTGACTGGCTCTGGCACGAAACACCAGCTCAGTTGACTCCTGACCATGATGGAGGGTGGATGTTTGCTCCACTACTCAGACCATGACATTTTTTTTTTTTTTTCGGTTCGATAAAGTAAGGGAAGGGACTGAAATGCGTGAGGGAAGGTGTGGGCGTGTGATGGAAGGTGTAGGGGTGTGAGGGAAGCACTTCTTCCTCTGCTTCGTTTTTCCTTGTTATAAATGTTTAATTTGAATCTGCGGTTTTATACATTTTCTGTTACTTAAGCCAACTGACGTCACACACAAGCCACGCCTCCCTGCGCCCTGATGGAAAGTGAACCGACTTGGTATTAGTAGACTCAGGGTAGAAATCTCGATCTAAAGGATAGTATGTTCTAAAGCGCCCCGGTTGTAGATTTCCGTGCTGCATTCATTTTTTGCACTAGGTGGGTTTGACTTTCTCAGGACGATCATCCCTCTCTCCCCCCCCCCTTTTTTTTTTGTATTACTCAGCCTAACTTACGGTAACCCAAGCTAACTTAACCTGACAAAGAAACCTAACTGACTAACAAATTAACAAAACCTGAAACTACGAAAGGAACTCTAATCTAACCCAGACTCTCCTGGCTTAGAAGAAATCAGCTTCGAAATAAGAATCCGAGAAATATCTGGAGGCTTTTCTATCATTCTAATGTTTCCAGGGACGTCATGTGGTCTCTTAACATCAGGCCCTCGTTTCTGAACGCCATTTGGATATCCCATGGGGTAATAAGATTGCTTACTGTTATCGTTTATCTGTTTACTTTTCAATGACAACGAATTTGCAAAACGAACACACATGAAAACATTAACCTAATGCTTAGTTAAAGTGGTAAGGGAGAGGCTCTACCGATTACAGCCATAAGCGTGCCGTATCAGGAATCTTCATTCTCTCACCCCTCAGTCCTCACCGGCACTTCAAAACACCCCTCACGCTACGCTGCCATAAGCTTGGAACATTATGCAAGCAACGTTTACAGTTCATTACTTTACCTGATGCACATAGCCACACGACAAATTAATCTGTCTCAGATACAAGACAACGAATCACATACTATTTGCACACACATCACAACACCGCACAGCATAATGTAACACACACACACACACACACACACACACACACACACACACACACACACACACACACACACACACACACACAAACTTTACCACATTCATTTTCTGTTTCTCTCATAAACGAATACCGCATAATGTAATCCCTACATACGTACCATAATACTACACAGCAACTGAACACATCACTCCATCATATACAATTATCTCCCCCCCCCCTCCCATCATCTCACCCCATTATTCCACAAAACTCTTAAAAAAATAGCATCATCACATCACATCACACGCTACTGTAATCCTCACACATACCACTACCCTACATCCCCATACCCATTCTGAATCGCAATACCCATCCTACAACACCAACAACCACTACACACACCTACCCACTACAAAAGCAATGTATTATAACCTACCCGTCTCCACACCTACACGCCACCAGAACATACCATACAGACCTGTCCACCATCACATTACCTACCCACAATCTCACACGTCTTTCCCACGACAACATTACACAAACCTACCAACAACCACCACACAACACCTTATCACACATGCCTGTTCAATACCATACTATTTTACAATCACACTCTAACACTCACACCATGACATTAGTATTCCATTATAATAGCATGCCACCACATTTTACCACACACACAACCTACTGCTCACACCATTTTATCCACCTCTACATCAAAACACACACACACACACACACACACACACACACACACACACACACACACACACACACCACTTTGATCAAGCAGCGTGTTATTTACTATTTCAAGGTAGTCAAGAAAACAGCATACGATATCTGGGTATCCTAAAATAACATAGGTATGGCTGAATGCATAAAGAAGATGGGAAGGAAACAGGTGAGGTGAACATGGTAATGCAATTGATGTATCTAAAGGTTTGTCCCCTGCACATTGCTGGCGTTAGGCAAAATTGAGAGGGTGTCATCTTTACAATTCACGTTCAGTACCAGCACCTCTTTCGTTCTCGCTACTCCTAAATGGTTGTATTATTCTTAGAAGGGAGATACCAGCTTCATTTGTCCCTGTGTGGCGCTATGGAAGCAACAAACCCCAAGCCGCTCTTAGATATAAACCTCTGTGGGCCCCATCCGACTGGAGCGCCTTAACCCAATAGACCACCAGGCGTCATTTGGTAATTTGGTTACTACCCAGTGTTGTATATGGTTTCATGGGTTACAGTAAACTGTTTGGCTTGTCACTCAGTATAGAGTCACCTCAAGGCAACACTACTGGGGGTGAGGGGATAGTGGACGCCCACAACAACCTCGGATGAATGTCACATGAATATCATAGTGTAACTAAATCAGGAACTACAGCAATATCAACACCGTCTTCGGTTTCCCTTCAGACATCAGAAAGGTTAACCCTTTCATAGCTATATTAAAGTTCTATATTTCACAATCTACACACGGTTTGATTTTGCTGAGAATAACACTACCCGATAAAAGGCTTGAAAATGATCCCTGTACTCCTTTCACACTGGTCTTTGAACCAACATATTTCAATTAGCTTTGATAATGCAGATATTTACCTCAGGAAAAACCTCGCAGAGAGAAGGTAACAATATGTTATATGATTTTCAACATTCCTGAAAGTAAGTCGTGAACACAATTTTACTAATATTTGTGTTAATTTTGCTTTAAGTAGCACGATGAAAATACATAATCTATCAACACTGTTGGTAAATATAACAGATTTGTGTTGAAATGCGTTTTTTAAAACACCGTAGCGTATTGTAAAACCCGAGATAAATTGTTTACATAGAGGAGGATATATTATAGAGAAAAACAATATGAAAAAGTAAGAACATTTACGAGTTTACAATCTAGAACATAACCATGCTGACATGCGTTGGCTTTCCTATCAAATACGAGTGCATGCAAGCCCCCTCAAAAATGTTTTATAACAGTTCACATTTTGTTCAGACAAAGGAGAATAAATCGAACACAGTATCATACTGGCATTTGTGTTCAGGAATTCATTAAAAACACAGAAAAAAACACGGACAATCCACTCTCATATAATAGTATCTTTTTCTGACTCATTTCCATCATTACTCTTTCTTACTTATGTGTTTAATTCTCCAAGGCATTTAGAACACACACACACACACACACACACACACACACACACACACACACACACACACACACACACACACACACACACACAGATAAGTAGGAGGCAACACACACATCCAGAAGATGAAATCCTCAAAATTGCTCCCCCAGGTAGCCAAAGCACGCATTTTTTGAAATGCCTTGTCATTCATTGCGTCCTTTCCAAGACCAGATAAAACTCGAAGTGATAAATAAACATAACGATTTAATGGACACTAAATTTAATTTACATTAATAAAAGTGATACATGTCCATACTGACGTTCCCAATGACAAAATTGTGGGACATGAGTGGCTGAGATGGAATGTAGTTTTTCTCGCCGTCTGTTCGTTCATTCACGTAGTAAAGGTCTCACCTATGGACCGGTTTTGATGATTGATGTGTCAAATGAATTCACTCCAGCTGATGTTTTTCTTCATGCTTGTGGACATGCTCAGGTCAGTACCAAGGTCACACTTAAAAAAAAAAAAAGGTTAAAAACCATAGTACAAATTTCTCTGACTTAATTTCGTGTCATTTGAAAGTGTATTGAAAATGTAATATTATATGCCCCCATTACAGTATCGTTATATCCCGCTGGAAATTAGCAAACTAGATAATTAGTTTACACACACACACACACACACACACACACACACACACACATATCTATCTATCTATCTATATCTATCTATCTATCTATCTATCTATATAATAAACAAACACACGCCTAGTGGTAGGTGGGGCCGCCCGTCATCCACCCACTTAGTGTAGCGGTACTCTATTTTAGGGTACCACTACGCTGAGTGGCAAGCCAAATGATTTCCTGTAAATCAGAAAATAATTTACAACCCTGGGTGGTCACCTTATAACTAACCAACACGTGTTCCCTACGTGACAGTAAGAAGCCTCAGGTCAGGACTGACCAACAAGTGACGACAAAGGACCGAAGAAAGGACATGGTACGGACTGCAATATGGAAGATAATGGGTGCGAATGATGAGGTGAAAGAGAGAGTGATTGTTCAGGTGCTTGAGGATGCAAAAGTGGATGTTTGTGGAATAATGAGACAAAATCGAGAGGTGATACTGTGAGACAATGGGAGTATGGATGGGGTAAATGCGCGGGAGTAGGTAATAATTATGAGAGGGCAAAAGGAGTTTGTATTGCTGTGTGCAGGAGATGGAAGAAGAATATAAGAGAGAAAGGATCCGTCTGTTCAAGGATAGTGTGGGTAAGATTGAAAGTTGGACTACAAATGTGGACGACTGTGTGTATGTGTATGCGCCAACGCAAGATTGTGCAAGTAGGGTGAAGGAAGAGTTCTGGACCAATGTGCAAGCGTGCATGGAAAAGTTTGAAAGGAATGAAGGAGTGTTTTTTACTGGAGGTATGAATGGAAAAGTAGGGAATGTGAAGGTGGATGGAGTTGTTGGTGAGTGGGGTGTGCCTTCGGAAGTGGATGAGAATGGCAGTGCTCTCGTGGACACTAATTTTGTGCAGGGAGGGGGTTGGTTATAGCCAATACCCTCTTTAGACGCAAAATGTTCCACATGTATACGTGGCGAGTGATGAAAGGGTGGGTGGTGAACTGAATGAATGGAAGGCAAGGACTAATTTTTTATGTGTGGATGATTGAATGAGAAGGTGTGTAATGGATGGAAGAGTATACAGAGGTTGGGGGAGTGGACTTACAGTCAAGGTTCAAATGAAATGGACGAGGAGGAAAGGGGAAGGACAGGAGTAAATAATCCATACAAGGAGGGCAGAAAGATTGAAAGAAGATGGAAAAAAGGCAGAATATAAGAAAGAAGTGGAGAAGCGATTGCGTAAATATAATTTGGGGCAGATGAGGGATGTGGAAGGTGTGTGCAAGATATTCACAGAAGAAATCCGTGCAGCATGTGAGGTGGTGTGTGGGGTGAAGAAAAGACGAAATGGAGTAGAAGGAACAGCATCGTGGAATGAAGAGGCGAGAGAGGCTGTGGCACAAAAAATAATTATTGACATTTATTTAGAAAGAATTATTAAGTATTCTATGGTAGGTTAGATCAGCGTTTCTCAACCAGAGTTCCCCGGAACCCTAGGGTACCGCGAGAGGTCGCTAGGGGTTCCGAGAGAAATAGTGATAAATAGGCTAATCATAATTATGTAAATGCATTTTTGAGTCATTTTTGTGTTCAATTTCATATTCGTAATTTTACAATAAAAGTACGGCTTATTTTTGGAAAATTCTTGGGTATTATCTTAAAGTCTTGAACCTGTCATATCATTTAAAAGTATAAAAATTACAGGAAATATACTTAGCGACGTCTATACGGCGCCAGTGTGAAACCGCCTTTAGTGGTCAGTAGAGAGAAGCTATCAAGTGACTCACTCGAGTACAGGACACATGCACGGTCTCCATCAGTCATGTATGTACATCCTGGCGTGCAGGTACGAACAGTCCCTCATTCACCCACATTATTTAGTAAATGTTACCCATCATTTAGGGATTTTATATGAATGTTTTAAGTTTTGGTATGTTTATGATTTTTTGGTAAGTTTATGAGAAGTTTGTGAGGGTGTTTTCTCTCTCTCTCTCTCTCTCTCTCTCTCTCTCTTCCAACGTTAGTTCTTCTGTTTACTTTAATCTGTTTCAGTTTTATTAAGTTTTATTTATCAAGTTTTTGTAGTAGTGATAGTAGTTATTACCGGTTTTCATTCTGTTTATATGTGTTATATATGATACTCGTTACTTATGTTTATTTTTTTGTGAATGAAAACGTCCGTATGAAGTCTCTTGAACAAGCAGTTTGATTTCAGTTATTTATCTTTTTTTATTTATATATTTTTTTGCATTGTCAATGAACTTCAGAAGAATGTAAGCTCTTTTTTGCTTAAACCAGTTATAAGAAAAAAAAATGTATTATGTTCTCCTTGTGAACTTTAAGTTTATACAAGAGAAAGGGATAATAATGATATACAGTATAATAATTTTTATGTATGGGTTCCCTGAGATATGAAAATTATTTCAAGGGCTCCATAAGGATAAAAAGGTTGATACTCATTGCTAAAACACGAGATATTCTCTGTTAATTCGCCTAATTGTTCACACTATTTTGTACCTCGTATGATGGGCGAGAATCTGTCGACATTTATCAGTGTCGTGGCTATTTACTCTCGTTTCCTTGCAAACCTCATACGAGGTACCGT
The DNA here is from genome assembly GCF_032717465.1 of Coenobita brevimanus. Lineage (NCBI taxonomy): Eukaryota > Metazoa > Arthropoda > Malacostraca > Decapoda > Coenobitidae > Coenobita > Coenobita brevimanus. The sequence continues at coordinate 27,956,306 of NC_137062.1, forward strand.
GTGATACCCTCTTAAGAGACCTTCTCAGACGTGCTTAACGGAGGCCAAGGTATGTTATGAACTGTCATTCTAAATATACATAGAGAGAAGCGATTTTCGTCATGGTAAATTACGGTTACAGAACCGTCATAATATAATGTGAGTAAATACATATTCTGGTACTTCAGTTAGTTGTAATATCAATAATCCTCATAAAACACATCCTACCAATAACTGTACTAGGTGTCAGGAAGGAGTAAAAAATTCATTATAATAGGAAGCTAAACGTCCCCATATTGTGAAGAGTAATGTCCAGGTGTGTGTGTGTGTGTGTGTGTGTGTGTGTGTGTGTGTGTGTGTGTGTGTGTGTGTGTGTGTGTGTGTGTGTGTGTGTGTGTGTGTGTGTGTGTGTGTGTGTGTGTGTGTGTGTGTGTGTAATACACTCAAAGTGAAGCAGGAATATTGGACGCAGAGGGAGATCATGCGTCAGGCTTTGATCTCGTGGCAAAAACGATACAATTCGCCCGATAATAAAACCTGACTTCGGTAACAAAAATCGTTAACGCTCCTGTGTTTTCCCCCGATATTTCTTATTAAAAAATGCAGGTTCCTGTTTGATGAATGTCATACTACACGATAAAAGCAAAAGCCTGATGATTTTCAATGACGTAAGCGCTTGAATTGCAGCTTTGAGAATGATTACTGACGCTTGTGCAGTGGTACAATAGCATGTTCTCTTTAACCCATAATATTACTCGCACAGGATACTTCACTGTAGCTGTGCTGAGCTATCTTTTACGCATATTACACCTTATGTTACTGACACTTTTATTTTTCTAATTACTCATAATACTGCACAATTTTAAACCACATATATTCAGTTGTATATATGCATTGCATCTTCATTTTCTCTTGTATGTTATCCATATGCATTGTTTTCAAATGGGCATGGTCTGTATTAGAAGCATAGAGAGGATAATACAGTGCAAAAGGTCAATTAATTGACAGAGAGAGATAAAACCCAATCTCCCAGGCAAAAGAAATGTCAGTAACACTCGTTTCCAGACAGAGAACAAGGTTCTCATACCGTATCACTGTTCGCCACCTCGTCCCTTCCCTCGCAAGTTCCACACACCGTGACACCAATCCAACTAAGCTTTTTGGAGAAAAAACATATGAAACACTTAAGACTTGATCTGAGTGAGCGGCCGATCAGACAGGGAGATTAATGGTGCAGGTGACAAGGGCGGCAGGCAAGGGTTCGAATCTCACTTTTTGACTGAAATATCAACATCTAAGTATTAACTTCAAAAAGGCTGGTGCATGAGAGAGAGCAATGTGTATTTCTGCTTTTACTCTTTTCATCGGCCTGTTGTTTACACAAGCAGTCAATGCAAGTTCTCTTTATATCACTGAATACCGAGACTTTGAATGTCCAATTCGTGTTTTCGAATGAAATTATTAATATATATATTTTTTCTTACATATAGTCTGTATTTATTTAGACACATCTTTCTTTGTAGGTGAAGATTAATTTTCCCCTTGCGTTTTCCTACAGACGATTTTATTCACCTTATGATAGAATTTTCGAACTTGAGGGGTTTAGTGTTCATTAATCTCTAAACTACTGAAGATCTGTAGTAAGTTGAATAAAACCGTCTGGGGAAACCGAGTAAATAAGAATAAAAACGTCATCGGACTGAAGGGGTTAATGGTTTGAGTGCAAGAAAGGTATATTTCAGAGTTTTCTTCAATAACAACAATATCCACAAGAAATAAAAATAGCAGCTCTCGTCACTCTCATTAACCCGGCATTTTGCGATGCAGGTAAAACGTGACATTCTGGAACACATTTCTAACATAATGAGGATTGACTGTATTTTTTGGCTTGCGTGTGTCGCAGCCTATGTACGATAAACTGGTTCGTGTAAACACATACCGACTTTATCCTCCTCCTCCTCATCATCATCATCGCATTCCTATATTCTCCGTACAAGAAGGGGGCGGGGTAGGATCCAGAAACACACAAAAAAGAGGAAACTTCAAACCATTAGAACTTTACAAGCAGCATACAAATGAATAATTTTTAACAGGACTATTCTTTTTCTTTTCATTTATCGTTTCAGTGTCTTCTTACGCTTGTGACGTATGGGTTATTTTACGGTGGCTTTAGGAGGCCCCGTGTAACCTCCTCTTTTGCTGCTGTTTTGCATATAGTACTTTAATACTTTCGATTTGATGGCATCGTTGGTAGAAGTCTCGATCTGAAGGATAGCGTGTTTCATAGTGCCCCAGTTTTATATTTCCATGCTGTATACAATTTTTGCGCTAAATGAGTCTGAGTTCCTCGGGATGATAACCCTCAATTTTTTCAATCCTCAACCTAACTTGTGGTGTCCTAAACTAACCTAACCTAACCTAACAGAGAAACCTAACTGACTAACAAATTAATATAATCTGATACTACGAGGATTGTGGAATGTATTCAGAATACATGGAGTAGATGGGAAGTTGCTGAATGCTGTGAAGAGTATGTATGAGGGTGCTAAGGCTGCTGTGCGTGAGGATAGTGAACTGAGTGAGTTTTTTTATTTGAAGGTTAGGTTGATACAGGGATGTGTCATGCCTCCATGGTTGTTCAATCTGTATATGGATGGGGTTATAAAAGAGATACAAGGTAGGGAAGTGGATGTTGGAGTGGCCCTGGTGAGAGAGGGCAGTGTTTGGAAACTCCCTGTACTGTTGTTTGCAGAAGATACTGTGTTGTTAAGTGAAGACGAAAGGAAGCTGCAAGGCTTGGTGGATGAGTTTGGGAGAGTGTGTAAGAAACGGAATTTAAAGGTGAATGTAGGGGACAGTAAAGTTATGGTCTTCGAGAAAGGTCAAGTCAGTGAATGTACACTGGGTCACAAAAGTATCGGTGCACAACATGCGTGAAACATTTGGGACCACAGAACGAAGGCCACCGAAATATTAGTATCCGACCTACCACACGTTGGTAGCCCTGATGTCGGCAGGTGTCATATATCGCCAACTAGCAATATCCTCTTGCAAACATATAGCAAATGTAATGTTTATATAGACAGACACTGATGATACACAATCAGACGTTGGTATTGTCAGCAGTTGTTAGAACCTTTTCGGTAGGCATCGCACCCACTGTGCACCGATACTTTTCTGATCGAATGTACAGTGAGGATGGATGATGAGGAAATGGAAAATGTGAGTACTGTAGCACCAATCGAGCAGGGCAGTACTCCCAAGGTCGGTGGAAAGCTGATGGCAGGGAAAGCTGGAGCTCCCGTTTCATCAGCCCTCAGGACTAGTTCCTGACCATCCCCCTTTGCTGAACTTTTTCAGTGCTTCAGTAACACAAAGAGTAGGCTAGCATGCTCTTCAATACAAGTTTCTCTAACTGTCAACAACAAACTTTATGCACAGCACACACTACACTACACTACCTTTTCAAAATTTAAAAAAGGAAAATGGCATCAATCAATCATGCCTCGGAGTCCCCCGGAGGGGGGGGAGACCATAAATTCCCCCACCATCAGTCCCTTTCCTGGTGACGACTCAGAGAGATGCCTGGAACCACTACCTGACTCACTTCTTCATTTCTGCAACATTCACGGCCTTTCCTCTAACTTTCTCTGTCGAACACCACCTCTCCTCCTTTAAACCTCACCTTCTCTTCTTGATAGAGACTCAGCTGTCTGAGGCAACTGACAGCAAACCCTTTTCTGTTCCCTCCTACTTTCTCTTTACTCATTTCAAAGCCAAAGGTGGCTGTTACCGGTATGTATATATATGCAATGACTTATCTTGCTCTCGTGTTCTTGAACTTAAGTCTTTTGAATTCTCTACTTTCTGGCTTCGGCTTTCTTGTCATTCTCTGACTAAATATATCTGTGCTGTTTACTTATCTCTTAATTCTGCTGACTATGAAAAATTCTTTGACTATCTTACATCTACGATGGAACACATTCTATCCATTTCTCCTTTCTTTGAAATCTTCATTCTCAGAGATTTCAATGTTCACCACCACCTATGGCTCTCCCCTCCTTTCACTGATCCACCTGGTGAACAAGCCTACATCTTTTCTATTCTTAATGACCTACAGCAGCTTTTCTATCCTTAATGACCTGTAGCAGCTTGTACAGCACGCTACCCGTATCCCTGACTGCCTTGGAGAGAGCTCCAACATACTTGACCTCTTCCTTATAACTAATCCTTCTGCTTAGCCTACACTATTAATCTTTCCTCTCCGTTGGGCTCCTCTGATCACAACCTTATTACCTTAACCTGTCCTATCGCTCTGGTACAGCCTGCAGACCCCCCAAAGAAATGTTGCCTGTGGCACTTTGGAGCTGCAGATTGGGAGGCCCTCAGGCAGTACTTCTTAGATTTGCCACGGAATAATTATTGCTTCCATGATCAGGAGCTATTTGAGTGTGCCTTGGGCATTACTGAGGTTATTCTCTCGGGCATGGAAGCATACATTCCCTTCTCATATCCTTTGACTAATGCAAGGAAGCATTGGTTTAATCACGCTTGTTCTAATGCTGTCCGCAGCAAGGAGAGGGCCTATAAAAGGTACCAAAGCCAACCCATTCCTGAATCACATCTTGTTTTTGTTTCTACCCAGAATCGTGCTAAGGCTCTTCTTCGCTCTGCAAAAAATTATTTCATTCGTACTAAATGCTCTCAACTCTCCAACTCGAATTCTTCCCGCTCCTTCTGGCACCTTGACAAAAACCTTTCTAACAACTTTACTTCATCATCCTTCCCTCCTCTTTTCTATTCTGATGGCTCTGTAGCTATTTCTCCTACTGATAAAGCAGATCTCTTTGTTCAGACTTTCTCCTTCAATTCCACCTTAGATGATTCCGGTGGTCTTCCTCCATCACTTCCCCCTTCAGAATTCCTCATGGCTGACATTAAAATTTCATAAGCTGATGTATTTTCTGCCATCACTGGCCTCAACACTAACAAGGCATATGAGCCTGATGAAGTCCCTCCTCTTGTCCTGAAGAACTGTGCATCAGTGCATACACCCTGCCTAGGTAAACTCTTTCGCCTTTGTCTTTCAACTTGTACCTTTCCTTCTTGCTGTAAGTTTGCTTTCATTCAGCCAGTCCCAAAGAAGGGTGACCATTCCCAGCCCTCTAACTCTCGTCCAATTGCTTTAACATCCTGTGTCTCAAAAGTTTTCGAGTCAATTCTTAACAGAAAAAATTCAAAGTATCTTTCCTATCACAATCTTCTTTCTGATCGTCAGTATGGGTTCAGTCATGGGAACTCCACTGCCGATCTTCTCACCTACCTTTCATATTCCTGGTCATCCTCCTTTCGGGACTTTGGAGAAAGCTTTGCCATTGCACTAGACATCTCAAAGACTTTCGATCGCGTCAGGCATAAATCTTTATTTTCCAAACTATCCTCTTACGGTTTCTAGCCTTCTATCTGTGCCTTCATCTATAGCTTCCTTTCTGGTCGTTCTATAGCAGCTGTTGTAGACGGCCATCATTCTTCTGCTAGATCTATCAACAGTGGTGTTCCTCAGGGCTCTGTCCTATCACCAACTCTCCTCCTTTTATTCATCAATGACCTTCTCAGCTGTACATCTAACCCTAACCACTCGTATGCTGATGATTCGACCCTTCACCTATCCATTCAGTTCCCGCAACGTCCATCTCAGCAGTTACTTCAACAAACAAGGGATGAAGCTTTGGCACATCTGATGTCTGACTTGGCTCTTATCTCTGACTGGTGTAAAACTAATCTTGTTGTTCATAATGCATCAAAAACTCAGTTTTTGCACCTCTCAACCCGACACAATCTTCCACAGGTGTACCCACTAATGTTTAATAATTTTCAGCTTAATCCTGGATCATCCTTGAACATGCTTAGTGTTTCATTCACTCGGGACTTATATTGGAAAGATCATATAGCATCTCTTGTTAAATCTTCTTCCATGAGATTAGGTGTGCTAAGCTGACTCCATACCATCTTTACCCCGGCACAGTTGTTGACTTTATACACAGGTTTTATTCGCCCCTGTTTAGAGTACAACTCTCATGTGTTGGGATGCTCCCCGAATAGAGCTCTTCTCATTAGGGTAAGGTCAAAGGCTTTTCGTCTTATCAACTCTCCTCCTCTTACTGGCCCCCTTCAACCTCTGTCTCTTTGCCGCACTGTTGGATCGTTATCTCTTATCTATCGTTACTTCCATGGTCACTGCTCCTTTGAACTGTCTGCTTACATCCCTCCACCTCTACGACGGGAGCGTAGCACCTGTCTAGCAACAAACTCTCATCCCTTTTCTGTCCAACTCTATAATGCAAGAGATAACCGTTACTCCCAGTCCTCCATTTATGCAACAGATCAACTCTGGATCTGTCTCCCTCTGTCTGTATTTCCTACTTCCTATGATCTTCAGTCTTTCAAACGCAGTGTGTCCAGGCATCTCAAAATGAACGGATTTTGAATTTGGTTCTCTTTTGTATTGTTTTGTTTTTTCTTGGAAGGAACGGTTTGCAGGCTCCTGGCCTTTGGTTCCTTCTTTCTTGCATAAAAAAACAAACAAACTTGGGCAGTATGATGAGTAAGAATGGAAGTTTTGAGAGTGAAGTGCTTGAAAGGGTTCAACAAGGAAGAAAGGTTGCAGGTTCCTTGAAGGCAGTGATAAGAAATAGGGAAGTGAGCATGGAAGTGAAAAAGTTATTACATGACAGTATTGTGATACCAACTCTGACGTATGGAAGTGAAGCTTGGACGTTGTTGGAGGGACACAAGTCAAGAGTGACAGCAGTGGAAATGAGTTATTTGAAAGGAGGCTGAGGAGTCACATGGAAAGACAGACTGACAAATGAGGAAGTGAAGGAGCGTTGTGGTATGGATGTGGATCTGATAGGAAGCATTATGAGAAACACACTGAGGTGGTTTGGCCATGTGGAGAGGATGAAGAATGAGAGACTGACGAGGAGAGGGTATGTGAGTGAGGTGGAGGGGGAGAGAGGGAAGGGAAGACCAAGGATGAGATGGAAGGTTGGGGTGGAGAGGTATATGAGAAAAGCGGGTGTGAATTGGGAGCAGGGCAGTGAAATGGCGGGGGACAGGGTGACGTGGAGGCGATTTGGTTATAGCCACCCCATATAAGGGATTAAGGCATCTGGCAATAGATAGATATATAGATGATACTGCGAAAAATGAGTTTGTGTGGATGAGTAATCTAGGAGTGTGTTGTCTTGTCTCGGCTACCTCCCTCTCTTTGGGGAAGCAGCTTAGGTATATAGATAGATAGATTGATACTACGCAAGCAAACCTGATCCAGCCTAGACTTTCCTGGCTTAGAACAAGTGCAAAGACAGATACAGTTCCGGACATATCAAACAGAAGCACCTCGTCCACATGCGAGGTGGTGAATGCTCTCTGCATCTGGTAACACTGATAAATATGGAACGTCACTAGGTTTCGTTCGGTTGCTAGGAGGAACAGAACGCGATGATCATTGCCGCTTGACAATATACTAAAAATAACAACGTTTTGTGGATATGGTAATAAAATAATTTCACACCATACATATTCGTATTTTGTTCACATAAAACACACAGGTTTCAGAAGTGTGACTTTAGACAGACATCACGAACCATACAACATTTACCGACGGCCAGCATATAAGCCATTATATCATTATCTGTATTCCCGCACCTATCATAATTATCACAAAATTACCCCTCCTCCTCCTCCTCCCTGACCCTGATCCTGAAACTGATAGATCTCTTTAATCGACGCAATTTCATAAGAAGTGGCACCACAGGAGGAGGCAGTGTGGGCGCCTGGGAGACAGGAGGAGGGAGGTGGGTGAGGAGGGGGTAATAGGGGTCTGGCTGGTGGGAGGGGGGGCTCCACAGGAGATGAGTGATGGGGTAGGGGAGAGTGGGCTGTGACAGCAAGCTAGGATAGGATGGATAAATGATATAATGGTGACATGGTGCCAAATCAACTAAAGTTTATCATTGATTATGGAATTTGATAGTGAGGCCGTTAAACTTTATGCAGACTGACACGTTATGCAGTCTACCAGCATGTTTATGTTACATCGTGTATAGCACCATCTACTCCCCACGGGGTGGCACACTACACAAACCCTGCATTATTTGTGAATGGCGACGACTGTGTCATCACATGTTGTTATATGAAACATCCCTGTAATGTTTGTCAGACATCACACCTGTTGCCATAGCGATTGGGAGCTATTCTCGTTGCGGTTACGTAGTAACATCAAGGATGACGACTGTGATATCCAAAGCAGAGGAGGGGGAGGAAGGAATTTTCTCTTGCTAAAATATATAATTGTTAACAGTAGTAATTCGTGCCTATGGTTCTCGTTAATATCAGTATGGCACTGATGGAAACGAAAACGTGATTTACTTGGGAGGATGGACTGGGTCCCAGGACAGAGTTGGCGAAACTGGGGTGGGCTAATAGGTGGGTAGAGAGATGCCTTACCAGCTGTACTACATGATCTTTATGTCCGATTACTGTTAACCCTATTCTGATAGAGTAAGTCGTGGTATGAAGGACGTGTAACTGTTAAGCACTTTGATTCATAACCTCAGTATCCAGTTCACTCTCTGCCCCTCCCTCTTCCCGACAGCTGCGTGCACTCAGACATGGGTACCGACGGGGAGGGAAGGTGGCCGTAACAACTGCTACACCATGAACAGCGGATCACATGTTTATACAGCAGCGACAGTGGTTCGTCGTCTTCTTTAGTGGATTGCAATACACACCGTTACTCAGCCATGGCAACTGCTCCATGTTCAGACACTGCTGAGATGTGTGTCTCACAACAAAACACATTGCAGATAAAGTGTGTGTTTGCATTTAATATAAGCAATTTCTGTGAATAATGACAAAGTTGATGTAATATGCACGTGCTCAGAATGGATAACTGCAGACATTACAACCTTGTTCCACCAGTATTGGCTCGAGGATTTGTGAAGGAATGCTTGGGCCATACGACAGTTCCTTAATATGAACCTAAATATAACCAATAACTACTGGCAATATGTAAAATCAACAGCCAAACAAAGCATACAAAAAACGGTAACATACACCTGGATTAAGTAAATCCACCTTTAGTTTATGTCATTGCCATTCAGATGTTAATGAGAACCACAAGGACCATCATTACTGTCAGACTGTTAATTTTTGTTGGTGATAAAGGAAAAAATCTACATAGGCCTACCCCTACTGTATTTGCAATATCAGTCATCATCCATGATGATGCTACGTAAATTCCCATCCACACTAGCGGACAGGGACTAGCGGCCACGAGTGAGAAGTCCGGCATCGGACAAATTGTGACAAGTTTGACGGGCAAACCAGAAGACAGTCAGTGCCCGTTGTTGAGTGAAATCACCAGACGCTGCCCGGTGGTTTCCTCTCTTTTTCACTAGTCCAGCAATTATTGGGCTATTCAGTGCAATTTTATTCATACGAACTGTGTTGGCCATTGTCATAAGGCCCTCAAGCACTGCCGACTACTTACTTTTCACAGTTTGGATAACATCACAGTCGTGCCCGACAGACTCAGCCCAGCAAGGACACAGTCTGCCAGTTACTGCCCGCTTGTGTGGACGGGCATTTAGGCTGCAAGAGTGATTCCCAGCACTATGACAACAGCTTTAACATCTGAAAATCTGTAAGGGCGTGTCATATATTTGCACATTTATTCACTATACTCATAGTACAGGGGTACTGCGTCACCCAGTGGAAAGTGTGCCGTGAATTGTTACAAACCATGATGGTCAATTACAACACGTGGCAACGTCAACATGACGTTTCATGATTTGACAGTAAAGTTCCATAATCTCCATGAAACAATGATTAGGACCAGACATCACCTTGTAATCTATCCCTCTCACTGTAGCTCCTGTCATTTACCAAAGTCCACCATCCACTACCCCCATCAACCCTCTCCTCTAGAGCCATTTCGACCACTATTGCCCCCTACCTTGCCCACATCCCTTCTCCTGTCTCCAGGTCCCCCACCCCCACCCTGCCGCTTCCTGTGGCGTCACCTCCTGTGTGTAGTGAACTTGCTTTGATTTCAGAGGTCTACCAGTGTGAGGTTCACAGTAGGAAGGGTGGGCATGACGATAATTTTCTGTTCATTGACAGCTGTGGGGGAGCTGATAACTATGATTTATACGATGAATTGTTGACTGTTGCAGAGTTCATGACTCGAAACTAAATCACTCATGAAATCCGTGTCATTCATAATAACTGATATGTTGACAGTGTATTGTGTGATGTTAATTTAAAAGCTTACCATAAGAATGATATGCTATTATAAGTTTATTTTCTGGCAGAACCATGCTTATATATTATATTACCACACAAAACTGCCCACAGAGGCAATCCTTACCGCGTTCGGTTCGTCCTAGTAACCGAACGAAAGCTGGTGAAGTTCATACCAATCAGTGTTACCTGATGCGGAAAGCATTACATCGGAACTGTACACAGAACGGAAACCAGCGTCACAATTAGAAGCCGAGAGATGGCTGGAGTCTTATCTATAATTTTAATGCTTCTAGGGACGTACTGTGGTCTCTTAGTCTCAGGCCCTTGTATTTCGCAAGCCTTCAGGATTCTCCACGGCATAATTAAATTGTTTCCTGTCATCATGTATCCTATGTACTTTTCGCTGCCATCCAATTTCCAAAACTAACACACATTAAAACATTTACCTAAGGCATAGTTAAAGTGGTATGGGAGAGGTTCTACCGATTAGATCCATAAGTGTATATGTTATATACATGTATGTATATTGTTACATAGCCTATGATTTCATCATCCTTTGTGTAATTTTAACGCACAGTATGCTGCATGTTTGATCACGAGCGTGTTCTGCCTCAGTTCCCCCCTTCTACCGTTATAGTAGAGTAAGTCGTCCTTTCTGTTGTTCAGAGCGGGATTGTCAACTCTTTGTCCCCATGGCTTCATTTGCGCGTCCTTCTTACAAGTTGTATCAAGCTCCGCCGGCCCCTATATAATGAGCTCAGTCTCTGCATCATTGCCACTTAGATCTACTCCTCATTTTGTTCACATCTCTGTCCTCCCCTGTACAGTTATTGTTGTGAGTGCTCCGGAAGTCTCCAACATTCTAGCAGCTGTGTAATTTGAGTATAACTGTTGTTGCATTTTTTCTTGTGTTGTGTAGCATAGGGTTAATTCTTGGGCCTAGTGAGTTTTTTTGTGATTCATGTAAGGTTCTTTTTGTCAGTCATTTTTGATAATATTTTGTATCTGTAATAATTTATCTTGCATTAACTGAGCATTAACCAGTGTATTTTCATTTTATCAGGGCTGACTTAGGTAAATTTACTCTTGCTAATTTCGTGTTAATAGAGGCTATTGCAGTTAACCATATATTTAACCTGTTTTTTGCCATTACATTATCCTTATGAGTCCTGAATGTTTTGTTGTTAGTTTGAGCATTAAACTTTAACTTGTAATTTTACCTAACTCTTTTGTTTTGAACCTGGAACTTTACGGGACAGTAGTGATTTTTAGTATTCTCACTTAAAGTGTACATTATCTTTCGCTGTTCCGTAACATAAATTTGGCGACCTCTTATCAGGATATTCAGGATATTATCATAAGGATATTACTTGATATTTTGTGACTGTTACTTATTCATGATGTCTACTATTACTACACTTGATGAAGCCAAAGATTTTTTGTCAAATGTGCAAACAGTGTGTGATGTAGAAAACAGAACAAAGAATGAACTTAAGCTTGTTGCTCAACAATTGGGAATTGTTGTTCGCTCTCATCATTCTAAATATCAAATTGTTGACATGATTAATGAAAGCTTGTTTAATGTAACTCCTCCAAATGAGCAAACGCAGATTGAATTAGCTAAGTTACAGCTAGCCCTGCAGGAGGCTCGTGTGAAGGAAGCTGAATTTCAAGCACGTGCTAAGGAGGCTGATGTTAAGGAGGCTGAGTTTCACGCACAAGTTGAACTTGCTAGGATTCAGGCAGACCATGAGTATCGCATGAAACAAGGTGGAACTGGATCATCTAGCTCTGATGATTTTGATGTGGCTAAAATGTTAAACTTGTCCCTCCTTTTAATGAATCTGATTTAACAAAGTATTTTCAGTTTTTTGAGAGGGTAGCTACAGGTTTTAATTGGCCCAAAAAGTATTGGCCAGTACTCCTTCAAACTGTTCTCACCGGTAAAGCTCAAGTAACTTATGCATCTTTGCCTCAGGATCAATCTGATAATTATGATGTAGTTAAGAGCTTGATTCTTAAGGCCTATGAGCTTGTTCCTGAAGCCTATAGAGTAAAATTTAGGACAACTTACAAGCAAGATAAGCAATCCCATGTTGAGTATGCAAAAATCAAAGAAGATCTGTTAGAGCAGTGGTTAAATTCTAAGAATGTGGATTCTGATTTTGGTAAATTTAAGCAGATGAATTTGTCGGAGGACTTCAAGAGGTGTATTTATAAAGATGTAAGCCTATATCTTGATGAGAGAAGAATAGATAATTTGTCTGATGCTGCAGTTTTAGCTGATGAGTATGTTCTCACTCACAAGAGATATTCTAGAGAAAAAGAGAAAGCTGAGAGTAAGTACGTTGCCTCTACTCAGAGTACAGGTAACAGGAAAGAGAATAAAGATGATGTTTCTCAGGAAGTAAATACCAGCTTCACCTCTAGATTTCAGAAAAGTAAATGTACTTATTGTAGTAAGCTTGGTCATACTACAAAGAAATGTTTCAGGAGACAGCGTGATGTGAACAAAAAGGAGTCTTTAAATATTCAGTCAATTGGTCTACTGTCCACTCTTGAGAGTTCCCAGAATGCTTTAACTGAGTTAACTGAACCTGCTTTGAGGGGTAACTTAAATTCTCATGATGGAGCTCCTCTTTTGAGCAGTAACGTGGGTGACACTCTCAAGAGTTCATGTGCTAATTTCCTGTCTGATGGTTTTGTCAGTCCTCTGGACAGTAATGACAGGAAATCAGTTAAAATATATCGTGATACAGGTGCTTGCCAATCCCTTATGCTGACCAGTGTTCTAGGCTCTAATGTTAATTCCTCTAATGAAACTGTAATCTTACAAGGTGTAGGGAATAATTACTTCTCTGTCCCTCTGTGCAGAGTGAATTTAGAGTCTGGTTTTGTTAATGGTTCCGTTATGGTTGGGTTGGTTGAGACACTCCCAATGTCAGGTGTAACTTTCTTACTTGGAAATGATATTGGTGGAAGTCAAGTGTGTCCAGCTCCTCAGTTGTCTAGTGAGCCAGTGGCTGCGTCCCAGGATTGTGATGTCCCTGATGTGTTCCGTGCATGTGCTGTCACTAGGGCTAAGTCTAAAGTTACTGGTGATTTAGAGGATAATGATGATGATGATGTTATCCTAGCTGACACTTTTCTTGCTAATTTGGACCACTCACCAGATGAGGCAGTACCCCGTAGTGTTGATAATTTGTCTCGTCAAGAGTTGGTTGAGCTGCACGTTGCTGACCCTGAGTTGAAAGGTCTAGCTAACTCTGCTTGCAGTGAGGAAGAGTCAGCCGGTGCTTCTACTTGTTATTATATAAAGTCAGGAGTACTTATGGGGAAGTGGAGACCCCCAACAGCATCAGCCGACTGTGAATGGGAGGTTGTACATCAAGTTGTCATCCCTCGTGTTTGTAGGCAGGATATCATTAGAGTGGCTCATGATTCCAGTTTGGCAGGACACCTTGGAGTGAGGAAGACTGTGGCACGCATTTTGAAACACTTCTACTGGCCAGGTATCTTCATGGATGTTTCCTGGTATTGTAAGTCTTGTCACACCTGTCAAGTTGTGGGGAAGTGTAATCAGACCGAAAAGGTTGGACCTCTAGTTCCCATTCCTCCTTTTGAGGCGCCATTCACCCGTGTGTTGGTGGATATTGTGGGCCCTCTTCCTAAGACTTCTTCAGGATTTTCTTATGTGTTGACCCTGATTGATATGGCTACTCGTTATCCTGAAGCCATTCCACTTAGAAATATCTCAGCAAAGAATGTGGTTAAGGAAATGCTAGGGTTCTTCACAAAGTTTGGTCTGCCCAAGGAGGTACAGTCAGACCGGGGAAGTAATTTCATGTCAAATGTTTTCAAGGTGTCTCTGAAAGAGTTGGGCATCACACAGATCACGTCTTCAGCTTACCATCCCCAGACCCAAGGAGCATTGGAGAGATATCATCAAACACTCAAATCGATGCTCAAGAAATACTGTTTGGAACATCAGAAAGACTGGGATAAAGGTCTTCCATTCGTTTTATTTGCTGCAAGAGAATCTCCAAATGAATCACTGGGCTTCTCACCTTTGGAACTACTGTTTGGCCATGAAGTAAGAGGACCCCTTAAGCTACTCAAGGAATGCTGGCTGTCGGAGGAAGATGACGTCATCCTGCTGGAGTATGTGATGAAGTTCAAAGAACGGCTGTCCACTGCTTTACAGCTGGCGAGAGAGAATTTAGGAGCTGCTCAGGAGAAAATGAAGACTTGGTATGATAAGAAGTCCCCGTTACGCCACTTTCAGCCAAGAGATCAGGTTTTGATTCTGCTACCGGTTCATGGGCAACCTCTTCAAGTCAAGTTTAGTGGTCCTTATTTCGTGAAGAAGAAACTCAGTGATGTCAACTATGTCATCGCCACACCAGATCGTAGAAAGAACAAGCAACTATGTCACATCAACATGCTAAAGTTATATCACAGGCGGGACGAAAATAATCCAGTCTGCACTGTAGCTGTTCCACCCGAGTCTGCTAGTGAAGCTCTCCCATGCAGTATGAGCCTGAGTGATAGTTTGGGGAAGAATCCTGATGTCATGAATGATCTCCAGACTAAGCTTTCTCATCTACCTCCTGAGGAAAGGCAAGAGTTTTCAGCATTACTGCAGGAGTACCCGCAAGTGTTCCGTGCCACTCCAGGAAGAACCACTGTGTTGATGCATGATGTCGATGTTGGAGACGCAAAGCCAATTAAACTGCCTCCTTACCGTGTGAACCCAGTGAAAGTTCTATCCAGAAGGAGCTCGGCTACCTGTTGGACCACAAGATGATTGAGCCCTGTCAGAGCAAATGGAGTTCTCCTGTCACTCTAGTCCCTAAGCCAGGTGGGTCACAGTGGCTTTGCATTGACTACAGACGTGTTAATCAGATAACCAAAACAAACACTTACCCTCTCCCTCGCGCGGAAGATTGCATAGACAAGATCGGAAAGGCTAGGTACATAAGTAAGTTTGATTTGTTAAAGGGATACTGGCAAGTACCTATGACTGAACGTGCTAGGGAGATCTCATGTTTTGTAACACTAGGAAAGACTTTTGCATGTTCAGTAATGCCATATGGTATGAAGAATGCACCAGCCACATTTCAGAAGCTCATGAATGTTGTAACAGAGGGTTTAGCAGGGTGTGTTGTTTATATTGATGATGTATTAATCTTCAGTGAGAACTGGAAAGATCACCTATGCCATGTCAGTAAATTTCTTGAGCGTTTAGTTCAGGCTAATCTTGTAGCTAATTTATCAAAGTGTGAGTTTGGTCAAGCTAAAGTTCAGTACCTTGGGTACGTAATTGGTGATGGACATGTTGCACCACCAGCAGCTAAGGTTCAGGTTATAAGTGATCTTCCCAGACCTAAAAGTAGGAAAGAGCTACAAAGATTTTTGGGAATGGTAGGTTATTACTGGAGATTTGTTCTTAACTTTTTAATTCTTGTATCACCACTTACAGACCTACTGAAAAAGGGAGTTGAATTTGCATGGACCGATAACTGTGAATCCTCTTTCAACAAACTTAAAGCTATCCTATTAAGTCAGCCAGTGCTCGCTACTCCAAATTTTGCTAAGCCTTTTAAGATGTCTGTTGATGCAAGTGATACAGGAGCTGGGGCTGTTTTGCTGCAAGAGGATGATCAGGGTATTGAACACCCTGTATCTTATTACAGTAAGAAGTTCATTCCACCTCAAAAGAACTACTCAACTATTGAGAAAGAGCTTTTGGCCTTGATTTTGGGTTTACAGCATTTTTCATTTTATTTGTGTTCTGGTTTTGACCCCATAGTCATTTATACCGATCATAACCCACTGAAATTCCTTAGTAAGTTTAAAGATAAAAATCAGAGATTGACAAGATGGAGTCTACTTCTTCAGGAGTATTCATTAGACATACAACATGTCAAGGGGAAAGAAAATGTTATTGCAGATTGCTTATCTAGACTTTAGACAGATTGTTCTAGAGTAATAAGAAATTTCCTTTGTAAATTTCTTTTTCTTTGTGGGGAGGTGTTACATAGCCTATGATTTCATCATCCTTTGTGTAATTTTAACGCACAGTATGCTGCATGTTTGATCACGAGCGTGTTCTGCCTCAGTTCCCCCCTTCTACCGTTATAGTAGAGTAAGTCGTCCTTTCTGTTGTTCAGAGCGGGATTGTCAACTCTTTGTCCCCATGGCTTCATTTGCGCGTCCTTCTTACAAGTTGTATCAAGCTCTGCCGGCCCCTATATAATGAGCTCAGTCTCTGCATCATTGCCACTTAGATCTACTCCTCATTTTGTTCACATCTCTGTCCTCCCCTGTACAGTTATTGTTGTGAGTGCTCCGTAAGTCTACAACCATCTAGCAGCTGTGTAATTAGAGTATAACTGTTGTTGCATTTTTTCTTGTGTTGTGTAGCATAGGGTTAATTCTTGGGCCTAGTGAGGTTTTTTGCGATTCATGTAAGGTTCTTTTTGTCAGTCATTTTTGGTAATATTTTGTATCTGTAATAATTTATCTTGCATTAACTGTGGATTACCCAGTGTATTTTCATTTTATCAGGGCTGACTTAGGTAAATTTACTCTTGCTAATTTCGTGTTAATAGAGGCTATTGCAGTTAACCATATATTTAACCTGTTTTTTGCCATTACATTATCCTTATGAGTCCTGAATGTTTTGTTGTAAGTTTGAGCATTAAACTTTAACTTGTAATTTTATCTAACTCTTTTGTTTTGAACCTGGAACTTTACGGGACAGTAGTGATTTTTAGTATTCTCACTTAAAGTGTACATTATCTTTCGCTGTTCCGTAACAATATATATATATATATATATATATATATATATATATATATATATATGTGTGTGTGTGTGTGTGTGTGTAATTATATATGTGTTTGTATGTACTGAATATTTGTAATGTTTCTAAATTTTATATGCAAAGGTTTCATATTTTATGCTGTCCTTTTAGCCGACTCGTCTTTTAATGTCATATTTTATTCAAATTTCTTTTTTATTTTTAGATTTCTAATCTCTCGCTAGTCTTTTATTTTTTAGAAAACCTTTTAATTGTTTTTCTTTATATTCATTTCTATGAACAAAATTTGTTTTACAGATTCCATTTAAATGACTGTGTTTAAACAGCTACTGCCACTGCTGCTGCCTCTGACCACTAGTCAGGTACGGAGGCTTAGGCCAGAGCTAAAGTATTGTTACAACTATTGCAGCGTGTATGATAAATGCTTGTGTGTAAAGATTATCATTTCCCCATGTATTATATGTATATTATGTACCTAATATAAGCTGTGTAGTATACTGGACTACGAAATAAAGGATTGAACTGAATTGAGTTCAACTACCTCATATCCCCATACCCTTTACGAATCGCAATACCCATCCTACTACACCAGCAACCACTGAACACACCTACCCACCACAAAAGCAACGTATATAACCTATCCATCTCCACAACAACACGCCACCACAACTTACCATACAGACCTGTCCAACACCATACCACCAGACACAACACAACCATCTCACACACCTACCTCTATCTACCCTATGACAACATTACACAAACCTACAAACCACCACCACACGACACCTTATCACACATGCCTATTCAGTATCATATTATCTTGCCATCACACTCTAACACTCACACCACGACGTTAGTATTGAAGGACAACAGCATAACACCAAAATAGCATACAACCACATATAACCACACACACAAAACCTACTACTCACATTATTTTAATTACCTCTACATCAAAACACACACACACACACACACACACACACACACACACACACACACACACACACACACACACACACATGCCACTTTCAGCAAGCAGCTTGTTATTTACCAGCTCAAGGTTGCCAAGAAAACAGCATATAATAATTTTGTAACTCATAATAACATGGGTATGGCAAAATGCGTAAAGGAGGGGGGAAGGAAACAGGTATGCTGAGCATGGGAGTGCAATATATGTATCTAAAAGTTTCTCCCCTACACATTGCTGGCGTTAGGCAAAATTGAGAGGGTGGCATCTCTACAATCCACCAGCACCTCTTTCGTTCTCGCAACCCCCAAATGGTTGTATGATTCTTAGATGGGATATACCAGTTTCATTTGTCCCTGTGCGGCATTATGGAACCAAGAAACCCCAAGCCACTCACATACATAAACCTTTGCGGGCCCCATCCAACTAGAGT